>NC_141611.1:4206306-4367139 GCF_047967505.1 Dipteris shenzhenensis | reverse complement strand
GCTCTTTGAAAGTTTCAAATGGGTATTTTAGAGCTTGTATATAAATTTTAAAGCTGTAAAATGTTAGTTTCTTTCATTTTCTAACATAGTTTTAAGCCATATGATGATGTGTCGTGTATGACGTGGCATTTCGGTTCTCGTTCCCCCTTCCCGGAACGTTCCCGTTCCAACACCCAAATTTTCGGAACGTTCTCATTCCCTGGTAACTATGCATGGCATTGCCACTCCTAAATTGCAGGTTATTTCAGCAAGGCAGCTAGCCAGAGAGCTCAGGAAGAAGCATGCCCTCTACGCATTGAATGTGTCAATATTGATCTCAGGGGGTAGCATTCCCCGTGTTGAGGATTGTGATATGCAATAGTTGCTATCGGAGTTTGTTGATGTATTTGCTGATATGCCATCCCAATTGCCTCCCAAGAGGGATGTGGATCATGCCATTGTTCTAGAGCCTGGCAGTAAGCCCATAAACAAAGCCCCATACCGTCTCTCTAAGGTTGAGCGGGAGGAAGTGGCTATACAGGTGCAAGAATTGCTTGAGAAGAACTTCGTCTCTCATAGCACTTCTCCTTTTGCCTCCCCGGTGCTTCTGGTGAAGAAGGATGGATCATACCACATGTGCATTGATTATAGGGATCTAAATAAGGCCACTATCAAGAACAGGTTTCCAATCCCCAGGATAGATGACCTATAGGATGAACTCAAAGGTGCTTAGTTTTTCACAAAGATAGATTTGAGGTCTGGTTACCATCAAATCAAGGTGAAAGAAGGAGACGAGCACAAGACGGCCTTCCACACAGAATGGGGCTTGTATGAATTCAAGGATGCCTTTTGGATTGACTAATGCACCGGCCACCTTCCAAGCACTGATAAACAAGATATTGCAGCCACTTGTTTTCAGATGCGTACTGGTTTTCTTTGATGATATCCTCATTTACAACAAGGATAGACAAGAGCACATTAAGCATGTGAAGCAATTGCTGGAAATTTTGAGGATGCATCAGCTTTATGCAAAAGCCAGCAAATGCACTTTAATGGCAAAGGAGGTTGAGTACCTGGGGCATATTGTGAGTAGACGTGGCATTCGGGTGGATCCTGCAAAGGTGAAATGCATCTAAGATTGGCCACAGCCACAAAATCCCACCCAGTTGAGAGGATTTTTAGGTCTTGCTTCCTTCTACAGGAGCTTTATTCTCAAATTGGCCAAGAGGGCAGCTCCTCTTACTGACCTCTTGAAGAAGCATGCTTTTGGGTGGTCAAGGGAAGCACAACGCAGCTTTGAAGACCTGAAATTTGCTCTCACTCATGCACCTGTCTTGGTATGCCCTGATTTTTCGCGTCCTTTCATTGTGGAGGTAGATGCCAATGGCAAAGGATTAGGGGCTGTTCTGAGGTAGGAATACAGGATAATAGCCTTTGAAAGCAGGAAGTTTGTTGCCAAAGAACTCAATTTCCATGTTTATCAAGAGATGCTAGCTATCTTGCATGCTTTCAAGAAATGGCACCACTATCTGTACGGAAGTAAAATTAAGGTGAAAACAGATCATAGGACACTCAAATTCTTCCTCACCCAACCAAATTTGTCATATAAGTAGAAGAGGTGGTTGGCTGCAGTCCAATCCTATGATTTTGACATTGAGTACAGAAAAGGGAAGGAAAATATGGTTGCGGATGCCTTGTCTAGGATGTGGGCTTGCAATTTGTCTGCTATCTCTACCATATATCAGGAGTGGATTCATGGCATTCAGGAAGAGTATATGCAAAATCCTAAAGCAGCTCCCATATTTTCAGATTTGCAGAAGCCTTCTAGTCAAGGTCATCCGGATTTCAAATTGCATAATGGGCTGTTGTGGTGCCAAGACAGGATTTCTTTAGTGCCAGACCGCCAGCTGGTTTTGCAAGAAATGCACTCTTCTCCCATGGCTGGACATGCAGTCTGCATCAACGTGTCCCTTCTAAACTGGAGAGCCGAGTGGCTGAAGAGGTTCCTCTTCCCGGTGGACTGTAGCAATAATGGCATCGGTGAGCATGCTCACCACTAGGAAAACAGCTGTAAGATCGACAAATGCAGTCACCAAAGAAGAAAAAGCTGTAAGAGCATCTAATGAATCATCTAGCAAACAGGGTGCCTAGCCACCTCTGTAAACATCATCACCAACTGGGTCCCAGTAGAGCATGTAGAAGTGGGATCCGCACCAGAAGAGGCATGAAGGGAAGATGGTGGAGGGGTGGATCTAGCACCGGGGGCAAGTGGAAGAAGATGGAGGGGAAGATGCAGCCACGACAACAGGAGGGGCATGGTGGTGAGATGCGAGACCTACTGCCACAATAGGAGGGGCAGCCTACCACTGATGGAGAAGCTAGGTAAGTTGTGGCCCAAATGTGCAAGTATGTGTCCGATGTGTCCGACATCAGCGTTTGCTCATCGTGCTCATTTGCTTTGGTCACTTTGGTGACCTCTTCACCACCTTCCCAGATATTTGTGGACACCATCCTCCTATACATGTGAGGGTTGTTGCAGAGACCAAAGAGCATCATGTGATAAGTGAGTTCACCTAAACCACATGACGGAGATCTACCAAGGCTTGCTTCTTGTACCTGCCTACTTGGAGGCTGGTTGTCACGATCTGGAGAGCCTATTTCCACCATATTGATAGACAAGGATATCAAGGCTCCCATCCAGTCTAAGATAACAGCTTCATCTTCGTCTGGGATAGCATGATCCAACAAGTAGGGCAAGCTTACGAAACCCTCCACAACTTGTGCCTCCTCTCTTCCATCTTGGTCACCTCTAATGGGCTAGTCCCCAAGAGCCCAACGCTCCTCTTCTACTCCAGCTTGCTCTTCAAAATCCTGTTCCTCTAGTTCTAGGAGTCATTGCCTTGCCTTTCCCATAACCATATCTATTTCCAGGGATGTGGATCCTAAGGCAACTAAATTTCCTCAGTTGACCAATCTTCAATGGCCTTTGCTAACTGCAACCATGGTCTACCAAGAAGTAGAGCATACATTTGTTCATCCTCAGTCATATCCAGGATGACAAAGTTGGACAGGAATGCCACACCACCAATCTTCATGTTAACACCTTTGACTGCTCCCATAGGCTTCACTCTGCGTTGATCAGCCATACAGACTTGGAAATGGACGTCACTTCTCAACTTCAAACCTAGTTGTTGTAGAGTACCTTTTGGCATGATGTTGACGGTGGTACTACCATCCAAGAAGACGTCCTTCAGCTCCACCCCATTAATATCCATAATGAGCCGGGAACTTTTTCCACACATGAGGGCAGCATACACTGAGCAGTGATCTGGTGTCAGCCAATCGTGAACCGATCATGTCTCTGGTGCGGGCCTGCCCTAAATAGGTCCCTTTTCTCGACCCCCTGGCATGCGGTTTAGAGACAAGGAAAGAACAAAGCTCATGATAGACAATGCACGGAAACATAAGACATAGAGGGCACAATGCGAACCAAATGCATATCATAGAATGAAAATGGAACCACGTATACCAATCCACCTCAGAGATGGAGCAAAGATCTTTCATCTAAGATAGCAATACAACAGGCGAGCTTGTAGCTCCAGCCTCTCCCTCTCAAACCCCATACAATGATGAATGAATCCCCATCCCCTTCATCTCCCCTCTTCACCCTTGCCTTCCCTTGGCAGGAAATCTCCATCCTTCCTCCTATTGGCTGTCCCTCATCCTTAGCCATCCCACCGCGCCGTCTCTTCATGTCTTCTACAACAGCCAGCTTCTGCCAAGTTGGTGCATTGTAACTACTCCATGTGTGCCACCTGTACACCACCCTGTCTCTAGCAAGGAGCTTGACCGGCAGATGAGGCATATGGCCACCCTATCAGTCTAACAGCCAAAGAGGTGGACTGCGTGAAATGAAGACCCTTGACACATGGCCATGTTCTTGGGTGGACTGTGTGAAATGAAGACCCTTGATGCATGGCCATGTGCTTGGGGTGATAAGTGAACATGTCCTCCCCGTGAGTATGTCATCCATGTAACTATGTCATCCTCATGACCATGTCCATCGCCTGATCGAGATAACTAGGTGATCGTGTCCGCCGGTCCACTAGATGGGATGATCTCTATATCCTACAACATGGAGCTTTGCAATTTTTTCCCCTAAGGTGTACTTTTAGTAGCTCATTGCATCCTCACTCCATTCGCTCCTCATCCTAGCCAGCTTTTGGTACACTAATCTTGTGCTTGTTCTAGCTCAGTGTGCCAAGGCCAAAAGTAAGAATATAGTGCAAGTAAATTGAAACTTCAACACAATGCTAAATCAGGCCAACACGATCAACCATACATTTGTTTGTAAGTACTTCCTGTTGAAGCTGCAATATTTGGAAAGAGAAATCTTAAATTTTAGCATCACTGAAATTGGCCATAGTCAATATAAAATTGGCATTCAAATAAATTAATTGCTCGCAGATTTGTAGTACATTTTGAATGCTAAATTAATTTTTACCATAGAGGTAAGCTCAGTGCCATCTGTAAGCTCAGTGCCATCTGTAAGTAGCATGATTATTGTGGGATCTATGAAGCATGGATTTCTCCCTTGACCTGCACATCCAAATAAGTGCACACAGTTCACAACATGTAACACAACCAAATGTGATCTTTTATAAATAATAGAAAGCACTTGGCACCCGATTTCCATTTCACTATGATGGCACTGTCATTTTAAACAGAAATCCAAAGCCAACAATGTTTCGAGACTTCAAGCTGTGGACATATATCATTAGTTAATTATATAAACCTTCTCCATAGCAAAGTTCAAGTACTTTGGACATATTCTAGAACTCATCAGTATTTCAACATAGTGCTACACGTCACTTACCTATTTGCATACTTCTTCCAAGGTTATCAATCCAATTGTCTGAAAACCAACCAGCACTAACAATCGAATATCAAGGTTTTGTATACACCAAGTTTTCCACAAACATGCTGACCCCCTAATCCATCCAAGGCACAAACCGTCTTTCATCCGATTCCCTACGAATTGCTTGAGCAGTCAGATAAAATAAAGGAAAGATAGATATACAAAAAAATAAAATTAGAATCTTCACATTTGATGAAACATCTGTGTACATTTATGCTCTCTCCAATTTAGTGAGCGTCCTATGAATCCCTTGAAAAGTTCAGGAATTCAAACACTTTCAACTATCTATGACGTCACCTTATCCATTCTTCTATGGGATTGTTACAGTTAATGATGGCTGCCAGAATTCTTGGGATTGCTTTGGCTTTGCATGTCAGCAAACTGGGTGAAATAGATGGCAACCAGTAGTAGGCTTTGATGAGTCTTTTGTTTGACACTATCACTCTACTCTCAGGACAATGAAAGGAGAAAAGATTCAAAAATTAGGAAGTCGAAGCTGCATTGAGACTTTGGTTTTACTGTCTCATGCAGGGCACAAAGCAGAAACATGACACACAAAGCAGATACATAGAGTATCCGCAGAGTATACGATACTGGATCCATAATTGCTAGGGCCCCCCCATCTCTGAGTATATGGCTTGTTAATATGGCTTGTTAGAACAAGATGAGATACAAAGTGCTCACTGGTACAGCAAAGCAGATAACAATTCTTGTGCATATTACCTGCAGTCATTTGCTTGATTCCTCCACACCTGATGCCAATCTGCTTGCTAACTCACAGGAGTCCAGGTCAGTGCAATGCACGTACCATTTCTACATTTCAAATGATAGGGAACATGACACCTTATTTGTGCAGCATGCTTTTCTACTGCATTGGGAATGACTGAAAAAGGAAAATCCCCATGTAGAAAATATAAGACAACATTGGGTATGGTCAGATGGTGCTGCCTCTCAATTTAAATCAGCCCGTGGATTCTACTTCATCTCAAGGTTCAAATCCCTGACCGGTCTAGACATGATGTGGAATTTCTTTGGGTCTAGCTATGGCAAGGGTGAACATGATGGATGCGGATCTATTATTAAGCAAGCTCTATTTAAACACCAATTAGCATGCCCTCAAGAAAAAATATGAGTTGTCCTTGCACAATACTACTTGAGATAGATTCAAAACAACAAGGAGAAGTTTCCGGAAGAGAGTGGTAGAAAAGCTTCAAAACCGCAAAACAGTCCTGAAAAACGCCTCGAAAAGGGTGTCGAGCCTTGAAAAACACCTCAAAAAGTATGTCCACCCCTCCAGAAATAGGCGCCCAGCCTAGGAACGATTGCTGCATTTGAAAAACAGCAACAAAACAGGTTCAGCTTTCCGTTTTTGTCAAAAACGAGTCTAAAATGAGGTCGCCCAGACCAGAAGAAGCTCCTAAAGTGCTCAAAAAGAGGCGCCTAGCCTTGGACTTGCAGTAGGAGGTGGTGGCTGGTCCAAACCAGCTCGAAATCAGCAAAAATTACCTCCAAAAATTGGTCACCTGGGTCAGAACAGTGCTAGAACTTCTCTAGGAGTGGCGCCCAAGCAAGAGGACCTTGTAGGAGGTGCATGCCAGCGAAAACGAACTTTTTTGGCTAAGTTCTTCATGACAAAAGTGAAGTTTTTCGCGACAGAATCTAAGTAAGGGGCATGGGTGGTGCGGGGAGAGGTGTGGGAGCGAAGGGGAACCTACTCTGATACCAAATGTTGGAAATGACAGCGAGAGAACACGAGAGAATGGAGCTGAGGCAACCTGGAATGAAATTGCAGCAACCACAATGAACTACAAAGCTACGGTAGTCATAGAGATGACACCCTAGAATGAACTCAAACTAGGGTTAAAAGATGTGTGGTGACACTCTCACCCACAAACTCAACCTTTAACTGAGGTTAGGGGTAAAACCTTAATAAAGGGAAAATGTGCCTTGGCCACAGCCTTAGGAAATTTAAATATTTCAAACACCTTAATCATAAATTTGGGCATCTCCATCAAATACTTTTCCTCTCAACCACACCATTTTTTGGAGGTTTGAATGGAGCTTTAAATTGGCTCAACCACACCATTTTTTTGAAGTTTGAATGGAGCTTTAAATTAGCTTTCTCATCCAATGTGAGGGAAAAGACAAGTGATCCCTAGACCTTTTGTTACCATGTCTCCATCACTAAAGTAGGGCTAGCTTTTCAAATTTTAAAAAAAGATGAGTAAGATCACAACCAAAGCATAGTTGGGGCCTACTCTAGCACAAGCATATCCACTTGACATTTGCATTCAACAAAAATAAACAGTGAGTCACAATGCGGCGGCCATAGCAAGGGGAGGATGACGAGCTAATGAGATCGCAAGCGAGAGCTATGTGACCAAGAGTGCAAGAAGAGGCAAGAGTGTGGAAGCTACTACGCGGAGAAGATCAAGGAGTAAACAAATAACTGTGTTAGGGTATTGCATGCGTGGTGCCTAATCATAGCAAATTGTGTCCCACGAATTGCAGGAATTGTTGAAGGAACAGCCTCAACCCACACAAACATGAAATTGTGAACCTAGCAAGGGCCAAAAACGAAAAAGGAATATAGGGAGTTCAAATTGCATACTGGTAGTAACATTAGGAACTTGCCAAAAAAGAAAAGGGATATAGGGAGCGCTAATTGCATGGCGGTAGTAACATTAAGAACTTACCACACATGGCAGCTTTGCACATGCTAAGTGCTGAGTGCTCAATTCTTGCTTAGACTATATAGGCTTTTGGCGCTTGTTTTGTAGATCTATTTTTTGGATATAATAAATGTTCAAAGGTGGCTAGGCAGCCTAGCAAGGGAAGCCCGGCACAAAGCCTAAACCACAAGGTCATTATGGTGGTTTTGACCAAGGTTGGTTGCAGTTGGCTTGCCTGCCTATTACTAACCTATTATGACCCTTGCCGGGTTAACAATCGGCTTGACATCCAATAATAATGTCGCTAGAGTTGTCACAAGAGTGATGATTGATCGGCATGAATAAATATATACACAGCTGTAATGGCACAATGCTTTGAGTCTCACATGTGTGGTGGCCTAATATCGATGTTGAAGATGGAAAAGACTAGCGGCCATACAAATCCAATAGGATGGCACCTATGTCTCAAGGACAACTACTTAGGTTGACAAGATGCCGTCATAAAGACATGGTGTTTGACCTATGGATTTTGCAAGCATAGGCCTCATTCTATAGGTGTGCAAGGCTGATATTTTGCATGGTCAAATTGGGCAATGCAATGTTGCTTGCTCAATGTTTGATGTTGCTTGATGTTAGTCCCATATGCAATTAGTGGTTGTTTGTTGCTTGTGTTTAGAACTCATAGGCTTATGGTGCAATGCGCACTTTTGCCTTGATCCATTTTTGGGGATGAGTTACCAATGGGTGAATAGGTAGCCAAGAGGTGGGATCCTTGGCAAGAAAACCCACCTATTATGGTGGTTTTGGCAAAGTTGGCCGTGCTATGGACAAGTAGTTATCAGAAAAATACTTGCCTCCAAACAATAGAGTGAGAGCCCTAGACATCTGAAACAATGTTGCATAGATGAAGCAAGGTAAGTTGCAAAAATCCTCATGGTCCAGCAAACTCTAAAGTGCTTACTATCAACAATTCTAATTCATCTTACAGCATTCCAAGATTTTATGGACCTAATATATTTAAACAGACCCTTTTCCATTCTAAATTAAAACAAGATCCATTCAAAACAATCATATAATGAGGTAAAGAGAGGCCTTTCACCAAATTTGTCAATGTCTGTTGCAAGATGCTGCACATGAAGAAAGCTGAAAACATGTCGTAGAGAGACACCTATAGTTGTAAGATCTCGAGCTTTGATACCTTTAACAACATGCATAAAATTGATAAAAGGGTACTTGTCTAGCACCTGCCACCCATCACCAAAAAACATAGAATTAGATACAACCCAGGTTATCATAATCAGAGATGAAAAGCACAATTGAACTCCGACATTCCTCTAGACCCAATCAAAGATTAACACAAAATCCATGAGCCAAAGAAATTACAGGCCAAGCATCACAACAGCTTATTTAGCGTGCCCAAATCGTAGACCACAAGGAACGATGCCAACAAAGATCACGATCTCTAACTTCACGTCGAGTGCATCACCCTTTCACTGCGCTTCTTCTAAGCTATAGGCAAAATGCATCTCCTACACCTATTTTGCTGTTACTTCTTCAGTTATGCTTCATAGCTAGGTGCAAGTAGAATGAATTTCTTATGTTTGTAGATTGTCACACTGCTTTGATACCAATGTTGCATCTACTCAATCATAGAGGGATGTCTTTGCATTTTTCTCCCAACCACGAATTCTGTGAGCTCCCTTTAATTCCCTTCTTTATCCACTTTCCATGTGGAGCTCTCCTTCTAGAATCCTCCCCCTTGCTCAGCACTTGCCACTTGGCTTCCAGCTTTGGTGCCACATGTCCCACAAGGGACTCCTATCTTTTTGGCCCTCTCTAGGACTCCAAAGTTCTTGCTTCAGAAAGGAAACCCTGGCATCATTTCTTGTTGCAAACATACTCTCTAGTATCTCCCAAGCTGCCATAGATGTCTTGTATGACCGAATATGAGGTATAATGAACCTCTTGACAGAAAGAGAAATTACTGAAAGAGCTTGTGCTGTTACGCTCTAGCCGAGGTAGCATGACCTCGGAAGAATCAGTCGACATTTCCCTTAAAGGATCTATGTTTGTAATATATCTGTTTGCGCTTTTCATGTACATGATCGAGAGGGAATTAATGTCAAGGTCCTAGGTGAGGGTTGATAGCACCAGACTAGGTGGATCTAAGGCTAAGGGCCTAATGCAAGAAATGTGCCTAGGGGCAAAGGAAATTAAAGCTTCCCAAGTGGGGGGTGAAATGTTGCATTAGGAAGGCCCTATGATGATGACATGTGGCATCTAGATCCATTTAGGGAGATGGGGCTTGTTGGAGTTAGTGAGAGATGGAGAATGGACTATTCACGTATGTCTTTGATCTGATTTTCTCCGTCAGCTCTCACGCTTCAGCAAGATTGGCTGGGTGGAACAAATTTGGTGCTACTCTCGTGATCTGCTTGGAGTTAGAAAATTAGTGTTTGACATTTGGTATCAGAGCCAAACGCTAGGTGAGAGAGAGGATCTGGGTGACGGAACGTGAAGCGTATAGTTGCTCGTTGGTAGCGGACGAAAGACCAGAGCTTCAGGATGGGAGCATGGGATACGTGAAGTGCGTCGTGAGCTATGGAGAGAGTCGAAATTTTTAACGTGCAGCTGCTCACACAACATGCGACGACGAAGTGAAGATTTTCAAGCATTTCTTTTCCTTTTCAACGACCATGAGAAAGTCGTCGACATTTGCTCTCAGAATTTCTATCCCACCTTTGATGGGTCTTTGATTCAAGTCGGCCCTTCGTGATGTGCGGTTGCGCTTTGGTGTCTGTTGGTGTGGATCTACATCACTCGAACGGACTCGCATTTCTATATTAGCTCATCAATTCTTCCACCGGCTGACCTGACGAAACACAGAGAAAGGTGATCAGAGAGCTTCGCGTGACGCCAAACGGAGGAAGAGAGTTGGGCTCGTGACCTCCACGCGATGGGCTCATCTGAAGCGGTCGGGTACAAAGCCTACGTGGACTGTTCGTGGGTTTGGACGTGGTCATGGAATAGCCCGTGAGCAAGGTGTTGGCGCTGCCCTTCATTTCTAAAGATAGGGAACTAGTTGGTGAATTGGGACGAAACCAGAGAACAGGTTTCGATCAGAGAGCAAGCTTCGGGGACTCGAATTGCGTGGAGCTTCCAGGGAGCATCAATTTTTCCTTCATTACAAAATTTCAGTTTTTAGTGTGCAGCTTGTTATTTCTGTACAGCAAAGTTTACAGTTTACTATGCCTGTGCATATGCCTGGTGAGTCAGGAGTCCGGCTGACCCAGCAGGTGTCGCGCCCAGTAGCTCACACCTTATCTGGCAGGATTGCATTACTTGAGGATGCCTTGCAGCAGTTATTAGCGCAACAGTTACAGGCCAATGCAGGGCAATCTGAACCTAGAAGAGTGATACACAGTATGTCTGCCAAACCTTCTTGAGATGAGAAGGGAAAGGCTCCAATAAAACCGGAGCCTAGTGTCCATACAGTCGAGCCTAGGAAAGCTGAAGTACCTAATATTGCCAATTACAGGCCGGAAAAGTATTCTGGTCGAATGAATGACCGTAGTTCTGATGTCATTGAGACCTTGTTACACAAATGGGACGAGGCGTTCGCCATTTGTGAAATCAAGAATGATATCAAGAAGATCCGCGAGGCCACCCACATGTTTAGTGAGGCAGCGGATCGGTGGTGGATTAAACAACAAAAAGATGGTATAGCATCCACTACCTGGGAGGGGTTTAAAAGAGAATTCAGGAAACACTTCTTACCTCCTGACGAAGCATCCCGAGCTTGGGATCAGTATAGAAACCTTCGTCAGAGAAATTTGTCAGTGGCAGAATACACTGATAAGTTTCGAGAGAGTGTAATGAAGGTTGATGAACCCCTGCCTCAATCAATCCAAGTGAAAGATTTCATATTTGGATTGAATGATCGGATTAAAATGGAAGTTCGGGCTAAGTATGCGAACACGTTGGATGATGCAATAGCCATAGCCCTGAACTATGAAGATGCCAAGGGCAGCAGGCCAAGTGGGTTTGCACAGGTCGGAACCCAGTATGGGTACCAAAAGAAATCTGGGTTTAAGAAGAAATGGATTAGTAAAGGGAGTGGTTCTCAGCCGAGTGGTCAAGCCAAGCAGGCGAAACCAACTGAAACTCCTAAGTCAAGTACCACCATTGGAGTGAAGAGGAAAGTAACACCAATGGCAGCCCGGGCTTGGTTAAAGTCTCCCTTAAACCCAGAGCAAAGAGAAAAGGCGAGGAGAGAAGGCTTGTGTTTTGGTTGCCTTCAGCCTCATCAGTGGAAGGATTGTCCACGGAATAAGGATCATCGGATGGCTGAGATGGTAGTCTCAGAATGCGACGTGGAAATGGAGGGAAGTCCTAGAGCAGAAGAGATGTAGATTCAGCTAGCGGGATCTTCTCAGAGGTCAGTACCTTGTTTGTTATGTGTGTCTGTTGCTAAACTAGTAACGAGTGCACCTGATAACATCCTATCTAGGCCCGCAGCAACGGGGTATACAACCTTTAATGATACGGAGTTAATTAAGATGAAAGGGCAAGTGGCCAATCATGATGTCATTGTGTTGTTTGACTCCGCATCAACGCACAATGTGATTAACTCCAAGCTCATGAAGAGGCTGAAGTTAAAGACTAGCCCATCTGACTATGCCTATACAGTCAGGATGGCAGATGGAAGTTCAACTGAAGTATGGGACCAAAGGGTTACCCAGTTGGAACTTCGTATTTAGGACTATGCTGAGAAGCTTGATTTTGAAATAACTAAGCTTGCTCATGTAGATATAGCCCTGGGTATGGCGTGGCATTCTAGGAAGAATCCAGCCATTGATTGGAAAAAGCACGTATATCAATTCAAGGAGAATGATGTGCTTTATGTCTTGAGAGGTGAAAAAGATGTACCTTGTCAACGATTTTATCTGTCAACGATTTTATCTGCAGCCTGAATCTCTTTACCTACGTTAAAGCAATCACGGGCGATGGCTATAAGTTATTCCACCCAACCTGTTCTCATGGATCGTAGATCGTCAGATCTATACGTTATTTCATTCATACTTATCCATGAGACCCTCATTTCCCTAGATAGTTCTCCTTGCCAAATGTCATCATTATAGCCTCTCCACTTGGTGCACCATTTTTACCCCTCTCTTGGGGTACATTAAAACCCACTTGCCCCTAGGCATTATTACACATTTAGGTGCACCTAGGCCTTAGCACTCAGAACTACCTAGTCAATGCCATTCCACCCTCACCTAGGACCTTGGCAGTTACTTCTCTTGACCATTTCAATTACGCACATTAACTATTACAAAAGTTGGTCATCTAAGAGAAAATGCCCACCGATCTATCTGAGGTCATGCTATCTCGGCTAGAGCATAACATTCCTTCCCTCTTCAAGCATCAGCGTCCTCGATGATGAAATCTGGGAACACTCTCCGTAACTGGTATACGGATTCCCAGGTAGCTTCCGATAGAGGCTGACCATGCCATGCAACCAACACCGTGGGTATCTTCCGATTTCGTATTTGCATTGTTCCTCGGTCTAGGATTCTTGTTGGCTTGCGCCTTGCAATATCCTCTATCTCCTGAAACAAAACCACACCTTCGATTAGTGAGTCACCTGTATGCAAAAATTTCTTTAAGCGCGAAACATGAAAAACCGGGTACACCTTACACCCCTGTGGCAATTCTAATTTATAGGCTACACTGCCTATTCTTTTTAGAATTAACCACGGCCCACAGTATCGAGGTGATAACTTAGCACACTCTCCTAAAGTCAACGACTTCGAGTGCGAAGGAACTCTGAGAAAAACTTTTTCTCCTTCTTTAAATACTCTTATAGACCGATTTTCATCCGCATATACCTTGGCTCGATCCATAGCCTGGCGGATATTAGCTCTCGCAAGTGCTAGCATCTCCCGCATCTGAACTACAAAGTTCGCGGCACTAGGCACTTTCTGAGGTACTCCAACTATAGTTGGATTGGCTGGTCTATAACCATAGTTCAGCTCAAACGGACAGAACCCGGTAGAGGAATGTTTCCTATCATTGTAGGCAAACTCCAACAATGGCAACCACTTGTCCCATGTATGTTGTCTCAATGACACATATGCTCTCAGCATATTCTCTAAAGTCTAGTTGACTCTCTCCGTCTGACCATCCGTCTCAGGATGATCCTCCCCACTACTCATTCCCAACTCAGTCCTTAGTGTGTCAAATACCGCTGTCCAAAAATGACCGGTAAATCTAAAATCTCTGTCTGACACTATGGATCTAGGCAATCCATGCAGACGAAATATATGTCTAATGAACAAATCTGCCACTTGCGGGGCACTAATAGATTCCCTAGAATGAAGTGAGCCATCTTGGTTAGACGATCAACCACCACAAGGATAGAATTATACCCTCCTTGTGTTGCAGGTAGCCCTACAATAAAGTCCATGGAAATGCTCTCCCACTTACTTAGTGGTATTTCCAAGGGCTGTAAAAGTCCGGGTGGCTTCACCCGCTCAGCCTTACTCACCCGGGTTTTAACACATGAGCTTTAGGCCATAAGCTCTAGACAAACTCGTCCACCTTTTGAGTTTCTCTGATCTCGGTCATTAGAGCACTCTCTAATACCGTGAAACTCAGGTTGTGCATAATGCGAGACAACGCATCAGCCACCTTATTATCTTTTCCTCTTCGGTACCGAATCGTTAGATTAAACTCCTGCATGAGCTCTGCCCACCTAGCTTGGCAGCCCCTCAAGTCAGGTTGTTTACAAAAATGTTTCAGAGCATCATGATCCACATCCACATAAAACTCTGAACCATACAAATAATGCCTCCATGTTTTCAAAGCATGGATAACAGCATACAACTCCAATTCATGAGTTGGCCAATTCCTTTGAGAGGGAGAAAGCTTCTTGCTTTCAAAGGCTACTGGCCTTCCCTCTTGAAGGAGGACTGCTCCTACCGCAATGCCACTTGCATCGGTTTCTAGGAACAACGGTTTCTGGGGATCAACTATTTTTAACACCGGTCCTGAGACCACAGCTTGTTTTATGGTGTTAAAACTTTCTTGTTGATTCTGTCCCCAAATAAAACGTACTTTATCTGAGGTCAGATCAGTCAATGGCGATACTATTCCGGAATATCCTTTGATATGCCTTCTATAAAACTGGACAAATCCCAAGAATGATCGCAACGCGGTCAGACTCTGAGGGATTGGCCAAGTTAGTATCGCAGCTACTTTCTTCGGATCCATTTCTACGGGGAGGTGACCTTTCCAACAACGGAGGCATCTCTTCAAGGCAATGGACGTATTGTGATGGAAGAACCACGGTGAATGGTCTTCAATGGCATCTCTCTCAAGGCGATAGAGGCATCTCTCTCAAGCATCCCTCTTAAGGCAACGGATGTGCTGTTATGGACAGGTTGTGACATATAGCTCTATCTTTTGTCTTGAGTGACGAACGTGCTGTGTGACAAAGGGTTGTGAAGGACAATTCAAAAATATCATATCCTCTCTTTTGAATGGCAGGCATGCTGTAACACGCAGCTTGAAAAGTTTGAGCAACGGATGTGCTAAGACAAACAATTCAAGGCAATAAAGGTCTCTTCAATGAGCAATCCAAAATTTCCACAACCAGCAGAACACGACGAATGCGCACAAGTAACACAAGGAGAACATGCAGCAAATGCAAGAATATTGAATAGGAGCTCTCCCTCAAGCAAACAGTTGTTTCACGCTCTCAAGTGCAAGAAGAAAAACATGACATCAACAGAATTCCATCGACGGAAGTTTGCAAAATTTCATTGATAGAAGTTTTGACGTTGATCTCTTTAACGGATTTCTGTCAACGTTAGTAAACAGAAATCTGAAAACACTGATTCAAAATTTCCTCCCACCTAGAAGTGGCAAGCTCATAATGAGCGAGTCCCCCCCACCCTCTCTCTCTAAAAACAAACCAAGGCAACCTGTCTTGGAGAACAGCACAATGGCATCATCGGCACGAACCCTAAATATTCAAGCCTAACCATACACAGGATAGTTTTCTTTTTATTCACATAAAGACTGGCTTTCCTCAAAGTACTGAACACTATCCTCAAGTGTTCACGATGCTCAGTAAGACTTTTAGTGAATATCAGGATATCGTCAATAAAATGTACTACGAACTTTCTGATATACGGACGTAGTAAATCGTTCATAAGCATGACGAAGGTCGCTGGAGCATTGGTAAGTCCGAAGGGCATTACCAAAAACTCATAATGACCAAACCTGCTCCTAAAAGCGGTTTTATGCACATCCTCGGCTCTAATCCGGATCTGATGGTAGCCACACTTAAGATCTATCTTACTGAAAACCACGGCTCCGTGTAATGCATCTAGCAAATCATCAATCCGAGCCATCGGATACCTGTGCTTAACAGTGATATTATTCAATGCTCTGTAATCTATACAGAGGCTAAACGTATCATCCTTTTTCTTCTTTAATATCACTGGCGAAGCATAAGGTGAGAAACTTGGTTGAATCTGCCCCAACTTGAGGTATTCTTCCAGTTGTCTACGCACCTCCGCCTCTTCAGAAAAACTCATTCTATAGGAAGGTCTATTTGCAAGTTCTGCCCCCGGGATCAGTTCAATCTTATGTTGAACTTTCCGCTATGGAGGTAACCCATAAGGTAGTTCATCCCTAAAACATTTAGAGAACTCCTCTGTTATAAGATTAGCCAGCTTGGCCATCTCACCACTTTGCGTAACATCAATGCTAGCCGAAGAATCATCAACTGGCTCTACCGATGCTGTGCAAAGGAATAAAAACTCTACTTGAGCCTTTCTGATTTCCATCACGGAAACCAACGGTCCCTGAGGTATACCTTTCTCACCTCGCAAGACATAAAGCACATCATTCATCTTGAATTGATATACGTGCTTTTTCCAATCAATGGCTGGATTCTTCTTAGAATGCCACGCCATACCCAGGGCTATATCTGCATGAGCAAGCTTGGTCATTTCAAAATCAAGCTTCTCAGCATAAACCTGAATCCGAAGTTCCAACTGGGTAACCCTTTGGTCCCATACTTCAGTTGAACTTCCATCTGCCATCTTGACTGTATACGCATAGTCAGATGGACTTGTCTTTAATTTCAGCCTCTTCACGAGCTTGGAGTTAATCACATTGTGAGTTGACACCGAGTCAAACAACACAATGACATCATGACTGGCCACTTGCCCTTTCATTTTAATTAACTCCGTATCATTGAAGGCTATATACCCCGTTGCTGCGGGCTTAGATAGGATGTTATCAGGTGCACTCGTCACTAACTTAGCAACAGATACACATAACAAACAAGGTACTAACCTCTGAGAAGGTCCCGCCAGTTGCATCTGCATATGTTCCGCATTGGGACTCTCCTGCATTTCTACGTCGCATTCAGATATTATCATATTAGCTGTGTGACGGTCTTTATTCAATGGACAATCCTTCCACTGATGTCGCTGAAGGCAGCCGAAGCACAATCCTTCTTTCCTAGCTTTCTCTTTTTGTTCAGGGGTCAACGAGGACTTTGACCAAGCCCGGGCTGTCATTGGAGTTATTTTCCTTTTCACCCCAACGGTGGTACTTGTTTTTACTGGTCCCTCAACCGGCTTCACCTGCTTGGTTTGGCCACTTGGCTGCGAGACACTTGTCTTTGAAACCCATTTCCTCGGAAATCCCCCTTTTTTCGGGTACTCATACTGAGTCCTTGCCTGCACAAATCCACCAGATCTGCCTCTGGCGTCCTCATAGTTCAGGGCTACTGCAATAGATTCATCTAATGTAGTGACATACTTAGCCCGAACTTCCATTTTGATTTTGTCGTTCAGTCCATAGATATAGTCTTTTAACTGAACTGACATAGGGAGAGGGTCTGTTATTTTCATGACACATTCCCTGAATTTGTTAGTGTACCATAGGGAGAGGGTCTGTTATTTTCATGACACATTCCCTGAATTTGTCAGTGTACTCTGCCACTGACAGACTCCTCTGACGAAGATTTCTATAAGCATCCCAAGCTCGGGATTCTTCATCAGGTGGGAGAAAGTGTTTCTTGAATTCAGCTTTAAACCCTTCCCAGGTGGTTGGAGCAACTTGATCCTTCTGTTGCTTTATCCACCATCTGTCCGCTGCCTCAATAAACAGGTGTGTGGCCTCACGGATTTTCTTTAGATCGGATCTAATTTCACAAATGGCGAAGGCTTCTTCCCACTTGTGTAACCAAACCTCGATCACATCAGAGCTGCGCTCGGTCATCCGACCAGCGTACTTCTCCGGTCTATAATTAGCGATATTAGGCACTTTGACCCTTGCGCGCTCTAAGGAATGTATACTGGGCTCTGGCTCTGCAAGAGCTTTGCCCTTATCAATTCTAGACGGTCTAGCCGACAAGGCTTGCACCATCTCCCTGCTGATCTCATTTTGACCAGCATTCACTTGAAGCTGCTGGTTCATAATCTGCTGTAAAGCATCCTCTAATATCGAAATCCTACCAATCAAAGTAGGTGTTGCATGATGTGACCTCTGTTGTGTAGACTGCACTCTAGACTCACTAGGATTTACCCTAGAATCTTGTCCTTCTGCCTCCATAGTTTCAAAAGGGAAAATAGTTTTTTTTTTTTTTTGGTTGGATTTTACCTTTTTTTTTTAATACAGAAAAGATAAACGACAATCCCTACTGTATAGAACGAATCAACTGCAACTCAGAAAATTTTTTTTTTTTTAATGAAAGAGGAAAAATTGCTCCCTGGAATCTCCACGCAATTCGAGTTCATACGCTCCTGACTTTCGCGGTTATGGTCTCACTGAGAATAGCGATTCCAGTAAAATCACGTTTGAAGGTCGCGGCGTCCATCCTGCTCTCTGCGCAGATGACGATATAGACGTCGACTTAAACTGCTCATTGCTCAGGCGCTCGTCTCTACTCCACGCTCGTGCTTCCACGACCCATCTCTGCTTGCCCACAACCAGCCAACCGCCTTACAAAGGCTAGGCCTTGTGGCCACAACGCCAACTATAGACGCTATAGTCACCAAGGCTGAAGCCTTGCAACCAGCCCATACTCCAGGAGCGGAACAGACAGATTCATTGTGCGACGGCCAGTAGCCCTCGGGTCTTCACAAAGTTCTTGCTCGAGGCGATCCAATCTGAGCACCTCACCCAACTCAGTAGACACCCCACCAACACAGTCGAGAACGCCGTCAATTAGGCATCACCAGCATCTCCGTCGATCTCTTCTCCCAGGCCATCGCGCAACGCCTCACGGTGATCAGCGCGTCGCCTACACCAGTCGTCGTAGCAGAACACCAACCAAAATTGACCGTCCACCTTCCCTTCACAGGTTTCGTCGTAGATCATGAATCCCCTTTCATCCTCTAACCATGCTCTGATACCAAATGTCAACAATTTTATCTGTCAACGATTTTATCTGGAGCGGCTGCTCCAACTACTTGTGCTGCTTTTGCACCTCTACCCCTACCTCCAGCTGTAGGAGTGACAGGTGTAGTCGCTGTACCTGGTCTTGCTTCATCTCCACTAACATAATCCCAAAGATGTCTGCCAACCAAGATATTGCGAACCATGAAACTCCACAAGGAGTAGTTGGTGCCATCTAATTTATCCTCCTGTGTGAGAACTCTGAACACCTCATTGGAGTTATTCTGAGCCATTTTCACTAGAAAATCTCAAAAAATACAGCAAACTGACCAAGTAAAATTCCTTCCTGGGATGTAAAATGCACAAGTAAAATCTGCCTACAGTGACAAATACTGTCACAGCCTATCAAAGGCTCAGAATGCACTTCAATTATCCTGCAAATGCTCTCCAATGTCACTCAAAATTGCCTGCAACAGTCCCAAAATGCTTGTACACTGCCAAATTGTATCAGAATGCCAAAAGCCTCAATTTCTTCAGGGAAATTGCATCCAAAAGAGGGCAAATTGCCTGAAAGCCCCAAAAATGCAAGAAATTGCAGTGTAAAGCAAAAAGCCCCAAATTTTTGCAAGAAATTGCAACTCAAAAAGGGGCAAATTGTCTGAAAGCCCCAATTTGCAACTTATCTGCAAAAGAACTAAATTCTACTGCCAATGTGTCCAAATGAGCACACCCACAATCTGAAAATGCACCTGCTTGAATCCTCAGCCAAACAATGGCTCAAAATGCACCAAAGTAAAATATCTGCAAAAAATTTCCCAAATGCTCGAATGTGACTCAAACTGAGTCCAAAAAACTTGCAAAGTTCCCGAATTGCTCTTCCACTGCAAAATTGCAATCCAATTGCAAAAGCCTCAAATTCTCTACAAAAATTGCAAGCAAAACCAAAAAGCCCCAAATTTTGGAGCAGATTTTACACACCGATTGCAATGTCTGCAAAAGAATTCAGAAACCCCAAATTCTCTACAAAAAGAACCTCCTGCAAAGAAAAATGATCCTGCAAGCAAAAACTGTACGGAGGATCTGCAAATGAACCAGATTGTACTTCTATTTGGAATGTCCTGCGCAGGTACAAAGAGTACAAGAACTTGCGCATGTGAGTGGGTCGCTGCAGGTACACAAAGCATAAGTGCTGGTACAAACCTTGCACGTGTGACAGCTGCTGGTACCAAAAAAGATAACAGGTATGTATGGAAGTTACAGGTGCTAGCAATGCCATAGAGTTGTACCATTGCTCCAATGAAGCTGCGCACACGTACGACAAAACAACGAGAGCTGTGTACGGATTCCCACGCATAGGTACCACTTGTGTACGGACAGCTGACAGGACACGTACGGTCAACCGTACGATTGTACAGACAGATTTGGGTAGTCTACCGGCAAGCTCTTGCTGGCGACGCACATGTGAGTACGGACAGCATACAGGAGAGGCTTGCAGGCAGCAACATGCACCTTCGAAAGTACAGTATAGATGGCCGTACCAATGAGCAGCAGCAACAGGATCAAAAGAACAATGCACAGCAAGAGCTGGAGCAGAAGTTGTTCAGATGCAGTGGGAGCTGAGGAAGCAGGTCTAGAAGTTGATCTTGCTTTGATACCAAATGATAGAAATGGGGCAGGAAGCAAGAGAGAGAGTGAAGAACGTCGAATATGCAATAGAATGCAGTGTAGCAATACAAAAGGGGGGATAAGGTTTTGTCTAAGTGACAAACCTTATCCTTCACTAACCATAGTTAATGAACTAACTGTCGTTAGGGGGGGAAACCTCTAAAGGAGGGAAAAGTGCTGCTAACCCACTTATTGACTTTACATTGGTCACTGCCTAGAATTTATCAATAATTCTAACACACACTTTGTGCAAAAGCCTCTCAATTCAGGAACAGCCCAAACAAGTGGCCACACACCTACTATGCTAACTCTCTAGCCTCAACTTTTCAAACTTGCCTACTCCTCATAACAGGGGTGAACAATGGATAGATAGACCAAGTCGAGGGGACTCCTATTTCCAAACTTTGTACAAAGGAAGCGGTGTCTCAAGCTTGAATGTTGCAAGAGGCCATTGTACAACAAAACACTTTCAGTTCCAAAAATTTGGCCATTTGCAAGCTCCTCCGAACAATTTCCAAGCCACCAAAATGGTAAGTTAGGGCGTGATGTTGCACAGGGCCAATGTTTCCAACACGCAAGAAACATCATATTACTTGGAAGCCCCCTTGGATGGATCTGCCTTGGAAGCCCATACGCGAGATGAAGTAGCCAAGTATCACCTGGCCAAAACTTCAACCCTGCATGTAAGGCAACATCATGAAAAGACATTGTGCCAAGCCAATCCTTCCATCTCATGCACATCGTCAACTGGCCAACTATCCCATACCTAAGTGACCAAGTCGCTCTCCTGGCCGAAACTCCCAATATGCTAGCAACAATATATGCCCTGACCGCTTGATCTTTCCACCTGCCACTATCATCTCCGGTGGCTTAGGGCAAGTAGCCTAAGTGACACCGATGTAAAAACGTTGAATCAATTTTGAGACTCAGCTTGGACCCTTCCATTAACACACCGCTTCCATTCTTCCCATGCTAACTTTTGGTTTTTGCTCTTTGCCCAAGTTAGTGTGTGTCGTTGTTGGCTTGTACGTTTCTTTGTTTTTTTGAATATCCGCATCCATTCTCATCCTAGCCCTCGAATCTTCATCCTTATCTTCTCTGCACAAGTCTTTGCATTTCTTCATGGCTTCTTCTCATCATGTCCCCATTCTAGCCTTTCACTCTGCACTACACTGTATCTCGGTCCTCTTAGCTTGCACATCCGTTTATCTTCGCATCCTTCACCTATTCTAACCTTCCTTCCTTTGTCTTCATCCCTCTTGTGTTCAATCTATTCACCTCTTGGTTCACTTGGCCTACACCCTATCGTATTCATCCATACCTTCTTTCCACTTCTTTGCCTTTGCCTAGTGTGAATCATCTCTTCTTTATCCACAGCTTCACCTTCGAACCTTTCCCTCTAATTACTTGTCTTCATCCAACATGCCGTTCTGCTTTGCCTATCCTTGGTCGTCTCTATTACAGTACCGCATCTCATAGTGAGACAGCGCTTCAATGTGGGTGTGCCCGCCTAGAAAGGATAGGATTCCTTACCCAGCCCCCTTGGCTGTGCATTGTACGCTAGATATATCAGCTGCTATTGCCTCTATTTGTGTCTTTCTCTCTCTCTTCTCATGCTTCCACACATGCACCACCCTCACATAGTATCATTCGCCATGGGTGATGAAGGACCAAGAGAGGGCTGAGCTGACGCACTTGTAAGGGCATTGCCACATAGAAGACACCTCAAGGGAGCTGCTCATTCACTGCTGCTGCGAGTTTTGCTGCTCAAACAAAGGACAATCTGAGGCGGCTGTTTAGGTGCATGCTGCCCAGGCCGTGGACAGCACATAGGGATCGACAAGCAGTCCTTGAGGCGGCCTGCCTGTTCATGGGTGTTTGAGGCAGCAACAGAACCGGTGTCTTGAAGCAGCTAGCACACGGCATGGACAGGAGAAGGGGTCGGCAGCAAGGTGGCGCGGGGTATTGTTTTGAACCATATCCCAACCACCCTTTCTGCCTCACTCATGGATGAAACAATCGCTTGTGTCTTGTCCAAGATCCTATAGATACAGGTGAGCTGTTTTTTGTTGCCAGGATCCGCTGCAGGGTGTGAAGGTTTGGAATAGCTTCCTGGGACCCTTGTAAGGAGGACAAGCTCTAACAGCACGAACTAATGCCCATTGGAAGCTCAACATGAAGATATGGTTCAATCATAAGCGTTTGTGGGAGCTTGTTCAGGGCTATGAACGGAAGCCTGAGCCTCCCAAGAGCTCTATCAACTGGGATACTAACCGAGAGGATGAGCTTCAGGAGGAGCTCAAGGGTTGGGAGGATCACGACTCAAAGGCACATTCAGCCTTCGTCACGACAATCACAAAGGAGGTTTCTTCAGCTATCCAGACCCTGAGAGTGCATCTAGGGGTATGGTCTAAGCTAGAGGATCTCTATGTCACGGATTCGGTGATGCATGCTATAACTTTGCAGGGAAAACTATACAATCTGGAGTTCCGAAAGGGAGCTCCATGCACCCATTCCTGATGCAGGAAAAAGTTCTCCCTGATCAGTTGTTGCAAGCGATGGCTGCCCTCAAGACCAATCAGTTGGCACACTCATTCTCACCAAGCTTCCTCCAAATTACGACATGGTTGCCCAATCGTTGAGGTGCCAAGTCACCATGAGTCATCTAGACTTTGATGATCTATGTTCCCTTCTTCTCAAGGAGGAATCGGTTCTAGTCTCCCAAGGGAAGCTCAGGATCACTCCAGGTGGCACTCCAAGGGGAGGTGAACCTAAGGACTAGGACTCAGAGTCATACTCTTCTTCCCAAGCTGGTGGTTCAAAGGCAATTGTTGCCAAGAATCTCCAGATTACCCCAGCCTTCTAGCACTAGTCCCGAGTTCCACCACGGGTCATAGCCAAAGAGGGCATGTGGGAGGGACTGTGGGCTAATAATGGCCCCAATCATTTGAAGGTTTGGTAGGCAAAGTAGGTCAGCAAAGATATGGCCACATGAATTCGGAGTTCATTGCTTGACGTCGCAAAGAATATGAACACGGTATATACCGGTGTTCGTTGTTTGAGGTTCTTGTTTGTGATGTGTTCACTAGAGGATATAAGTCATCATGTGTTCCACATATCATTATACCCCATTGGGAATTCACAGGTGAGGACATCTCATTTACTATTCGAGGTGGCATTATGGTTCAAGAATCCAAGCTATTTGGTGCTCTCTCTGAGGTGAATCCAGTAGGCGCACTGCTAGAGGGTCCATGGTTGTATCTTCATCGGCTTACTTCTTCAGAATATTGTGCTCACCATAAGCTACATAGAGGGTATTCGAGTATGATGTCTCATAGTGAGAGAGAGCTTCTATGTGAGTGTACCCACCCGGACAGGATTGGATTAGGTATGCTTGGATAGGCTAGTTTAGGTTGTAGTTAAGGTTGGGTTGGATGCCCAAACTGGGCCCCAACTAGGTCAGGTCAACCGACTTGTTTGGTCGGGGCAACCCAACCCTAATCCGGACCCACAAGGTCGGGTCAGCCGACTGGCCTGGTCACATCAACTGACTTGGATGATCGGTTCATTGGCCAGTCCACCAGTCCTGGCTGGGGGCCTATAAAAGCCCCCTTCCACTCTCCACTCAGTGTCTCACATTGGAGAAAGAAAGAAAGAAAGAAAGAAAGTTTATTAAAGTCTTCGGAAGACCCATGGGTCTATGAGACTGTGAAAATCCTGATACAACGAGCTGTGGTAGTGGAGCTACTAAACGAGCATCCATACCAATGCAAAATGCAAAATGCAAAAAATGCAAAAATGCAGAATGGCAGTACTAAGTCCTAAGTATAACATAGTCATGTCGATGGTCGACTATATATCAATCTCAGCATCATCATCAATATCATCATCATCCCCAGCAACAGCAAGATATCAGGATGGATGAGGCAGTGGAGGCATGAAGTCGGCAATAGAGTGATGTCGGACACTCAGAGGTGCGGTCTCTTGGTCGTAGCTCTACATCTAACCAGGGCTACTGTGACCCCCGTCGGTCGGGCTCCGACTCGGCTCCAACTATAAACAAGGAGGGGATGTCTCCAAGTGTGATCTGTGTGTCGACCCTCTATCTGAGCTATCGGGTCATGGGCTCCAGGTCACAGTCATGTCGAGGCCTCGTCTCGTTGGGGTCCATGTGATCTAGCTGAAAGAACTCCGTGATAGAGCTCTGAGAGGGATCAACTGAGGAAGAAGTTTGCTCCTGTCTCCGTGCTTGGACTATACTCTCGCGGTGTCTAAGTGCCTCATGAATGAAACCTGCCAAACACCGCTGGTCTGGGTAGGAGAGCATGCCTTGGAGCATTCCCTCACCTTGTCCAACCCCCTTGGCCATTGGATTGTACTCTGGATATATCAATTGCTATTGTCTCTATCTATGTCTATCTTTCTCTCTCTCTTCTTGTGTTTCCGCACGTGCACCACACTCACAGCCTCGTCTTTATCATCAGTTTTTGCTTTGAATCTTGGCCTCTATCTCTTGTTTCAAAAGAAGTGAGATTGATCACTACCTCTACACTTAAAGGGTTAAGGATAATAGCATGATACTCCTTGCACTTTACGTGGATGATATGCTATTGGCTAGCAAGAACACTTATGAGCTAGATGCATTGAAGGCCAAGTTGCATCAGGCCTTTGACATCAGATAAGATGTCACTTCTATAATTAAGTATATTGAAATCATCCACATTTGAAGTGATAGAGCCTGGCACATGGGCACGCTTTTTAGGTCCTTTGATATTGTAGTATACCTTGTCTTTATCATTAAAAACCACGTGCCTCTTTCTCATGTTTAAAAATTGCATGCTCCATCTCATATTTTTGCTTACCTCATAGTAGGGATCACATAAGGATGTTATGTTATCGAACTCATGCACCAACCTCTCCAAGTAGCTCATGTCCTTGCCGATCAGTAGTGCCACCTAGTCTGAAAGAGTGCGTATCATCTCCACTGCCACCTCTATCTCTAACTTCCCACTTTCCATCACCTGCATTATGGCCGGCCTCACCTGTGTGTATTGTGTGTTAGATAGACCTCGCCCAAACCCTAACACCATTACGCTTAGTCCAAAACCAGCCCTTCAAGTTGCGACCCTTCAAGGTTTGGTCTAGTGTAAAATAACTAGTCTTGTATGCCAAGAGCTAGCACCTTCCATCGGTCCCACACTCGAGACCCAATCCTCCCTTCAACTGTCTCTTCATTTGATACCACGTCCCCTTTAGGTGTAGCGTTTGCATACACGACCCCTTGCTGAGCCATCCACTTAATCCCCACTATACCACATGCCCTTTTGTAGGCAAGACCTCAAGACTTCACGCTTGCACTCCTTCCACGAAAATGGCTAACATTTTGTTCTTTCCTAGATGCACAACCCCTCCACCAACACTTTCACCGTCCAACATCCCTTTCAGCCCACATTTCCTTTTTGGTTGGTGTCCTTTGCTCAAGGTCGGCACGCTTGACCCCTCGAGCTCTCTATCGGAGAGACGAGTCCTAGCTTCACACCAAACTATTCACTGGTTGCACATTGGTATGGTGGATCCATAGGCCCTCATCCTTTCCCACTTGCTTTCACATGCACTCAACCTCATCCCACATTTTGCTTCCAATTTGTGCATTTTCGGGGCACCACAAAATCAAAACCCGAGAAAGAGTATGAGAACATTACTATGCCAGAGAGTACTAGATGGAGTGCCAAAGAATGCTTCCATGCTGATTGCAAGAGGATAGTATTTACAAGCAAAAGAGCACAAGTAGACGTTTGGGCATTCCACTAACAGAACTCCTCATATGATAGAGCACCATCTACCATATAGTAGTTGGCACGTGATATGGTGGTAGCTCCATTCGTCACTAGCTCCACTACGAGCCGTTATGTACAATCCTTATAGTACTCCTCCCACCCAACAAGAACACACAACTTCAGCAAAGCCATGGAATATCAAGGTGGACAAGCACTTATTGAAGTTTCTTTAGTTAGGCTTCATCTATTGCAGCAATTCATCTTTCGCACCAAACAACAGACTCTCAATGGGATCCCAATCCAAGAGGACCGCTCCTGCCAATTTGTCAGAGGATCCTCATCAGCTTGGAGCGGAATGGCTTATTCTTCAATCTCCTCAATCATGTGTCCTACTCCCTTAGGTGTACAGAGTGCTGAGTCATTCCTCCCTAGTCATCTCTGCTAATCCAAACCTTACGGAGCAGGCAAGGCAGCCGTCCCAATGCACCAAGTCAACATACTGCCTAGCTCCCACGATTTTACCTCTAGGGTGCCAAACGAGTAGCTGTCACTCTCTCCTCTCACAATGGGCTCTCCTAGGTGAACCTTGCACAAAAGGTATCTCGAGACCCTCATCCAGCTCCACCCTTCTCAATCAATGCGGTATTGAAAAAGATCTACCTATGGAAAGAAATTCCATGCCTCCTCATTCCATGGGCATCACTAAGGAGATGCAAGGCTCTAACCCTCGAGTGATGCCACAGACCATCAATTGCCTAAGAGGGCTCTACATCATAGCATCACCAATGATGCCCAACGGTCCCAGCTTTCGGGACTAATTCTTGTAATATAATCTGCAATGGATTTTACCCCACACAAAAAATGTGTGTGTGTGTGTGTGGCGGATTATTCCTATGAGAAAACCTTTCACAAAGACAAGTCAGTTTCCAACAAAAAACAAAAACAGGTGATGAATTCAGATGATTCCCTTCATGACTCTCCTTAGGCTCAGCTTGTTTATGAGGTTATGCATGAACGGTTTAAAGACACTCACTCCACTTCCCAACACTAGCATTATGGTGAAAGTGGATGATATATTTGATCCAGTTAAGGAGTATGCAAAGCATGCCATTATAATTTTCTTCCCAAGACGGATGCCTGCTACAACAGATGTTGGGAATTGGTTGACTCGAACCCTGGGTGGTTCTTATGTCAAAAAGTTCATTATGCAACGAGCGGCTTTTTTGAGATCATCATGGCTAATGAGGAGCACCGTCAAGTTTTGCTGGAGCACTCTCCTCTCTTCTATGGCCAGCAGATGGTCCATGTCCTGCCCTGGTCTCCCACCCGGGATTATCATGCATTGATTCGGCATCGTTGCCCTGTTTGGGTAGAAGTTGTGGATTTTCCTCAATGCTTGTCTTCTCTTCTACCTAAAATTGCAGCTTCCCTTGGTAAGGTGGTATGTCCACCGCGACCCAATGAAAATTCGAATCGCTTCTGCATTTTGTGGGATACCGATCATCCCACTCCAGATTCATATTCGGTCACTGTGAATAATGTTTCCATGGGGAGTGCCTTTTACAAGCTCAAGTGGGGGCTGTTTGCAAGTGCTTGCTTTGAATGCAAGCAATCTGGGCACATGGCTTCACAATGCCCTTCCCGAGCTCCACGGATGCCAGTGCAAGCTGAAATGGTTCAGCCTTTGAATAAGAATGCAAATGCCTCTTCTGTGGTAAAAAACAAAGAAGAGGCAAAAAACAAAGGGGTCAAACAATTTTTCTCTGTTCAAGACAAAGACAAAGCCCCCGCTGTCTCAAATGGTAATGCTTCTTTTCCTGTGCCTTTGTCCTCTCCGCCTCAGGGAAAGGGGGAAAAAAGCCTTGGTCTCTGATGCTATTCAACCTCTCTCTCGTCAGATAGACATTGGTTTAGATTATGCCTGGCAGGCTTTTGTTGCTCGGATGCAAGCAGTTATTCGAGATTATGGCAAATCCTATATGCAAGCCACAAGGGAGACTGTAGCACATGCCAAATTTACTTGTCAGAGTTTGACTGAGCTTGCTCATCTTCGCCCTTTGTCTTCAGAGGAAAGCATGCTCTTATGTCAGGCTCAATTCTCTCTTCAATCCAATGATCGCAGACACATCAAGCCTTGACCTTGGATAGGCATTTTATTTAGAGTTTTTGAGGGATTGGTGGTTATGCCACAATGGCTGTGCATGCAATGATATACGCTTTCCCTCCCAGACGGCAATATAGACCTTTATGATGCCATCTTACCTGCTGCTTGCCGGAAGTAGACTCTTGCACCATGGAGAAGATTCAACAACCTAGAGTTTGCTAAGGACAAGCTCGAAGGAGGCTCTTTCCAAAGATCCCTCCTAAGAGTAGTTTATCCTCTCCATTAGATCTCAAAATCCTTGATGGGAGCTAGAGTTCACCATTCGTCACCATAGTCTTGATGGGCTGCTTGAGAGACTCGATCACTTTTACGTTGGAGATTGGACAATGCAGATGAGAGAATCCACAATCATCCTAGTCCAGACACATGATGATGTCATATGATTCTCATGTCCTACGCAATGTAGGGGGAGGTTGCCCAATGAAGATTGAAAATCCTAAATGACCTCTACTAGGAGGAGGAGGAGGTGAGATTAGGCTATCACACAGAATAAATACCTGTGATGATACCCCGCTTCAAAATGGCTAGGATTAATGGATAGTGAAGGCCATTCAAAAAAGCAACACGGCATCGCCAGAACAGCAATTCAATTTGCCACAAGTCCCTTCGAGAGAGCGAACCCTCCAATGAGATCTTACCTCCATCGAGAAGCTTAGGGAGCAGCAACCAGATTCACCATGCTTGATGGCATGCTAGGATCACACTTCAAGCAATTGAGACACGTTCGCAAAGTACTTCTACCGCTCTTCTCAAGGAAAATGGACACTTGTAGGGGCACAACTCCAACACCTATGGAATGAGGAGAGCCAATTGCATAAAGTCCCTCATAAAATCTTGAAGATGACTCCCTCCTTCTATAGCCAACATTTCCGGACTGAGGAGCCTATGTCTAAAGTAAAGGTTGCCCCACGACAAGGTTTGGCCCGAGGTTCCCTCCATAATCACACAGCCCATGATGAACCTATATATATACCTTCATGAGACTATATCCAATCTTACAAATTAAAATATTTTATAGAACAACCAAAAGAACAAAGGAAAGAAGGGAGTTTGTAAGCGACTTTAGACAAAATTATGAGTAAATGATAAAAATAAACAATAATAATAACTTAGTAAGCAAAGCTATGCTTATGTTCTCGTTGTCGGTTCCCAAGCATAAAAGATTTTAGAAACTCTTGGGTAAACCCAATGTCTACTAAGCATGGAAATCGCAACCAGACAACAAAAACTTTGAAGGCGAAAAGGAAGAAACAAAGCAAAAAATTAGAAGAAATATGAAGAGAAAGGGAGAGAGAGAGAAAAGAAAGAAAGAAATAAATTTTATTAGTCTTCGGAAGACCGATGGGTCTATGAGATGAAAATCACAGTAAGGGTGGAGCTACTGAAACGAGCATCATCACCCGTGCTGAATCCTAAGTCTGATCATACATAATCAAATACATTTGGAGAGAGAGAGAAAGAAAGTTTATTAAAGTCTTTGGAAGACCGATGGGTCTATGAGACTGTGAAAAACCGGTACAAACGAGCTGTGGTGGTGGAGTTACTAAATGAGCATCCACACCAATGCAAAATGGTAGTACTAAGTCCTAAGTACAACATAGTCATGTTGGTGGTCAACTCTATATCAATCTCATTATCATCATCATCATCATCATCAGGACATCAGTGTGGATGAGGCAATGGAGGCATGAAATCGGCGATAGAGTGTTGTGGGCCACTCACGGGTGCAACCGTGGCACGTGTCCTAGTCATAGCTCTACGCCTAACCAAGGTTATCCTGACCCCTATCCATCGGGCTTCGACTCTAAACAGGGAGGGGATATCCCCAAGTGTAATCTATGTGTCAACCCTCTGTCTGAGCTGTCGGGTCACTGGCTCTGGGTCACGGTCATGTCTAGGCCTCATCTCGTGGGGGTCCATGTGATCTGGCTGGAAAAACTCCGTGATAGAGCTCTAAGAGGGATCAGCCAAGGGAAAAGTCTGCTCCTGTCTCCATGCTTGAAGTATCCTCTCGCGGTGTCTGAGTATCTCATGAATGAAGCCTGCCAAACATCGCTTTTTTGGGTAGGAGAGGAATCGGGCCAAAATCCCATAGCTATCTCTGAAGAGGCAATAGAAACGCCCTCGGATCTCATAGTAAACAGGACACCTGAAGATAAAGTGCTCCTTTGTCTCAACCTCCTGCATGTCACATAATGTGCTTATGCGCCTCTCCCTGGGTAGTTGTTCTGCTTTGTTGCTCTCAATACGAAGTCTATGTGAAGAGACCCAGAACTGCCCAATAGAGATCCTTGGTGAGTGGTGTAAGTAGATTTGTGTGTATCCTAGGGGGTCAATGAAACCCTCCTCTGTGATATGTAAGCAGTGATCTTTGTAGAAGCTAAGCTTCACTGGGAGTTCACTCGGTCCCAACCAGGTCCGGAATGTGTGTAGTTGTAATGAGAGAGAGAGAGAGAGAGAGAGAGAGAGAGAGAAAAGCATACTTTCACAGACTATGAGATGCCAGCACCTTAAAGACTCTAGAGAGAATAGCCTATTCCTCTATTATTTCCATACAATTTTAAGACTTGATTGGTACCTCACTCTCCCATACATTTCTTTGACACAAGACAAATGGCTCCCTCTAACCAAACCAAAAATGGCATGCAAGTGCCACCTTACTAGGCTCCAAAATCCCATAGGTTGAGCTTACCATTACACTATGCCCTATTTGCTTATGTGGCATTGATTGGCATACAAATTTAATCCATTAGAAACTGTTGATATAATGATTTACCATCGCCAAGATGCAAACATGTAAATCAAAAAACAAGGTGTGTCAACAAGGGATCCAGCTCTGAAAAATACCAAATTTCAAAGTAGTTTCTCCTTCAAAGGTTGCAAAAGCAATTCGTGACCACGTGTGAAGTATGTATTGCTATGTAGACTATCCCATTGTCGAATGTTTGAAGCCATGTCAAACTGACAAATATCAAACAACTTATCCATCTAGTTATGCATGTTCGTACAACTGTATGGAAGCTGTACCAACTGCTCGGGGCTGGCCTCCTACTTTGTGCTTAGGCTATCTTGAGCTGCATGCTGCAGCCTCAGACTTGTAGTGGCTGTGTGGAATTGTGTGACTGGTTCAGACATGCATGTGCGGACTCCACTTGTGAAGTTTGTGAGAGCAAAGAGAACACACAACATTAAAGCAATCTTGAGAAAGGTGAACCTGCACAAACTAAGAAATAAAAAGAAACTATTGGGTTTGTAGGAAACCGTAAACCCATCAAGAGCCGCCGCATACTTCTGCAGCTCCAAGTCTGCCAATCTAAATATGCGATTTTAATGCATGGACAACAAGCCCATTGAGCCAAGCTGTAGGACCATTTAAATTTCGGCATTGATGATGATTACCATAACAGAGAATTCAGCATAGCATATAAACACCACTAAAGAGTGGCACAACAACCAGCAAAACGAAAAGAAGGTACGTGATTTTGACTTACATATGCATTTGTATTGCATGAAAATAAAAACATGGCATAAAATTTGAAGTTACCCGAATAGCATTTGATCCCTCGCCACATGTCACCAGCATGTATCTGCAAATAGACTAGTATCAATGATACAATGATATGAACGGGACCATTTAAATGCATTGCTCAAGCATTAAGAAAGCAAAGGCTTTTCCTATAAAATGTGGTCGTTGATCTGTAAAAAACTTCAATTAGTAGCTAAGACACACGCACAAACACACTCTTTTTTTTTTAAGTGAGATCTATTTGTCATTATATTACACGAAAACAGTCCCTAAGAGAGGGACAGCCAGTTACAAACATCATAGACGAGTCAGCATACTCACATCCCTACAAGTCTCCACTTTGTCATGAGACCTAGTACCAGTCAGGTCCCTTGCCCTCTCCACTCACAGGCAGAGGCACCCTAGAGCCCACTCCCTCTGCTACTCCTTGCTCCGTAAGCTCTCGCAGTACCACCCCTCGCTCTAGCTCTACTACTGCCACTCCCTCGCCTAAGGACTTGTACTATGAGATCACTATGGGTAAAGAGATCATAGAAAATAAAAAGGGTAGTCAAGTGCTAGCCGCCATGAGACTGTTGATGAGCCACCATTTCAAGAGTGGCATAACATTTGACTTGCGGAACCAGGATAACGAAAAGAAGAAGGCAGTCATCAATGAATTGAAAAGACAATTCCCTAACCCCCCCAAGTGGGAATTCGATGACACGTACATGTGAGAGCGCATGTGTGTTGTCTTGAAGCATCGCAGGTCGGAGCTGCGAGATGCCATCGCGGCGAAGAAGCCTAAACCCAACTGGGTAGATAAAGGTGATTGGAATTTTTTGAAGAAGGAGCTGAGGGACACGTCCACAAAGTTCGACAATCAGAGGAGGGCTGCGAGGAGACGGCTGGACACCGTAGGTGCTTCGTACCTCGCTAGTGGCGGATGGGCCACGTTCGAGCCATGGGTAGTAAGTCTACTTCTCATTTAATTGATTGTTCTATTTGTTTTATTACACATTGCATGCGCTTTATCTAACTCTCATAATTTGGATCGACAGCAATTTGCGCTTGGTCATCGTCCCATAAATGAAGAGACCAACCGCGCATTCCGCATAGGAGCGAAGAAGTGGTTTATTGAGATGGAGGCGTAGGGAGTAGCAAACTGCAGTCGCTGGGCTGCAGTGGCTGCTCGCTCGGTATAAGTCTACTCCAACTTGTAATCTCACTTTTTAAATTGTTTTATTCTTCAAGTTCCAATCTAATTTCAAATTAAAATAGTTTCACTCTTAAGGTGCATGCTCAAACGTCCGATCAGCAGAGGCGAGCGATGATGAGGAGGAGGCAGTTCTCAGGGGATTTGGCTTAGACGTCGACGAGGGCCATGGATCAAGTGGAGATCACGAGGGTCAGGGGTGAGGAGGAGGTCACGAGGATTCCATCTTGCTTCAGCCCCATTCTCTTGCGTTCTCTCGCTTGCATTTCCAATAAGTGGACGACAAACATGATCATCTAATTGGAGAGCAAAGAGTGTGAGACTCAACTCGCAAAGAGTAGACCGATCCCCCCTCCACCGCAATACTACAAAGAGCAAATCCAACTATCCAACACCTCCCGTGTGATAGTGACTTCTCAGTCAGCTTGCGATCGGCAAGGGCAAACCATCACTCATCACCCCCGCTTACTCTAAACGCGCTAAAGTAAAAGACAATACATTCATTTTTGGGAAACAACCCAGGGCAGAGTACCGTTTATTGACTCCAAATACATTCACTTGAGAGGGACAACTCAAGGCTGAGAACCTTTATTGACTCAAGACAAACACACACAGAACTAAGCATCATCTTCCTCCTCAGAGAGGGATAGATCATGCAATAGAGCTGATAAAGCTTCCGGCTCAGGTCCAATAGATGTAGAATAAATATTCTTGAGCTTGTCCAGGTTCTCCTTGGTTGTAGTAGTGAGGTCAAGTTGATGAAGCAAGTTGTTGACCAACCTCTCACCAATAAGTGCCAATGCTTTGTCATGCTGCTCATCCCTAGCTAAGGGTAGAGTGAATGAGTCTTCACCACAAGGACGAGGCTCTATAGTGTCAAACTAGGCAACAAGCTGAAATAGATAACCAGCAAATAGAGGGGCTGGTCTAAGAATCTGAAATGGATCAACAGCCTTCACAAATGCAAGGCAGTTGAAGAAAAATGTGTCCAGCGGCTAGTCGATGACCTCGGAGGCTCCATGTATGCAAGAGGACACAAATACAGGCCTAGTGGTGCTCCAAATGTGAACCCAAATCAGAAAGCAGCAGAATGCAGAAATAAACCACGAGATGAGCACTTGTGGGCGTGATAACTGCCCAAGGTGCTGTAGCAGGTCCGAAACCCTAAAAACCGCTCACCAGGGCACTCCAAAGTGCAAAAACAGATCACCAATGTGAAAGGCGGCTCCCTAGAACACCTCTGAATGCTGTAGCAGGTCTCTGATGCAGAAAACGGCTCATGTAGATGTGCTAGAGGCCAAGGAACTGCTTGAAAATGCTTCTATCGTAGGCAGTTCTGCAACAGCAACCCTAGAACAACTTGAAATGCAAGTAACTGCTCCAAAATGCACACAGCAGCAAGAGAATGCTCCGAAATGCAGAGCCAGACCAGTACACAGCACTTGGTGGCAAGGGAACTGCTCGGAGGTGGTGACTATGGCGTTGGAGCTGCTTGCAGGTGGTCCGGTATGCAGCAGCAGCAAGTTGAGGCTGGTTGTCGAAAAGCTCTGAAGCAGCCTCCAAATAGCCCTTGAAACCCTCACATGCAGAAGAAAGTGCCGACCAGCCAGCCTTCAGGGCGTCAAAGCTGCCGATCAGCAAACAAGGACAGGACAAAGGAGGCAGCAGGAGATGAGGTGGTGGTTGGCTATGAAGGAGGCAAAAAATGGAGACTAAAGGCTGCAAGGAGAGGTAGAATGAGGGCTAAAACTAGATTAGGGTTTCAAATTAGGGTTAGGCCTAGGATGACGTGGCAGCTATGGAAGGTGGCTCTGATACCATGTTAGAAAGTAAAGAAGTGATACTCAAATGAAGACATAATGAAGGCTTTCATTCATTCATCAAGTATGACAAGATAAGTGAAGTACAGGCCTTATATAGGCTATTCACTCACACACTAGCACCTAGTGCGGGAAGCAACACAAGCAATATTACAGATGGTAACGAAGCCACTAAAGGACACAAATCAAAATCTGTAATAATCATTCATTCCCCACAAAGAGCCCTTTGAGACATTAGAGCCAAAGACAGGTGCTTATTCAAATAGCACAGAAGCAAGCTGAAAGAACTGAAAAATAAAACAAGGGGAGGGTCCCTCTCGTTGAACAAAAGGAAGAGACAACGTAATCTTAAATAACGATCTCATTTCCATGTTTCCAAATTGCTTAAATAGATATTACTTTCACTATGAGAAACATATCCATCAGGGCCACCATTTTTTGACTTGAATGATTAACTGTTCTAATGGGCAACAAGAACAGAGGAATAACATTGACCCCTCACCTGTCCATTCGTACTGATGCATCCCGCAATCGCACCTATCAAAAGCATGTCACAAAGTTGAATAGAGAAGATCAGGCTTGATTTCAATCCATCATAAACAAAGTATACTCTTGATCAACATCAAAGTTAGTGTTCACCATCTTGACCCTGCTTACAATTATAAAGCTGACAAGATAAGATCTAGTCAAAACAAAAACCCCACATTGTTGTATGGACTATCAGTCATAGAACTGTAAACTATCAGTCAAAACAACGATCCCACATTGTTGTATGGACTATCTGTCATAGAACTATTAAAGGATAATGTCTAAATCGATTAGCAGCTCAAAACATATGGCAAAGAAATCAGAAAATTAAAGAGGGAGATTTTTGAAAGGACGACCTGAAATGGCTTTATCAACTGTCTGATGCCTCTATGATGGCTCAAGGCCACCTCACCACATCGAGCTTGGGTGTATACACTTTGATCCTCTCAGAGTCCTACCTAAGTTTCCTTTTTTAGTACAAAATGACAAATAGCCATGCCACCTCTGCATAGTTCATTTGCAAGAACAAAAATTTATTAGTTTGCCATGGATTAGATCCATGTGTTGCTACCATCATGACAAGCCAATGGTTCTAAGTGCTCTTGATTGTATTACGCTATGACATCCTTATGGAGTACTAGGCCCTTCATACTGTAACCTTGGCCGTTAGTCGGTCATCATATTATAATATTCTTCTCATTTAAATTGAATATCATACAATCTTGACACACACAATGTAATAGTTGTTCCATGTGTGTTCATAAACAAGGAACGAAGGCCATTTCTCTCCTCCATGTTCCCAGTTCATAAAGAGCACAGAACGTAATGAACCAAAGAGAAGGCTCATCATAGCCCTCTTAGAAATATTAATCTCTAAGGCATTGACCAATGTAATAAGGTTAGGGGAACTTTTACCCTTTTTAGTCTTTTTCCCCTAACCACAGTTAGTGGTTGAGTTAGTCACCACATATGTGTTGGGATTATAGAGGCCACCTCCCCATCTATGAGCCCCCAAATAAGGAGTGCATCGGGGGGCTAGAACATAGGACAATTAATTTTGGGGCTGCCACAAGGACAGCAAACAGGCTGCCATGTGGGCAGCACAAGGAAAGAGATATTAGGCAGAGGAAAGCCACCATGGAGATGATGACATCAGCGCTGATATCAGCTAGGGTACAGACACCTGCAGCAGTGTCTACAGACCAGTTTGCAAGGGCTTTGGGGCTTGGAGGAGGTCCGGACAGGTACAGAACAGTAGCAAGATGGAGGCATCATGATTCGGGGTCATTTTGGGGCCATATAGGCCTAGCATCAAGTTGAATTTGGGATGGCTTGCCTAGGAACAGTTGCAGCCTGCCACATGACCAAACAAGCCCAGCCAGCCCTCAAGAAACGTGCCTCACTAGGGGGTTTTATAGGCAGCAGGAAAGTCGGGTGGGGGGGGCTGATTGGGTCTGCCGATTCCCCCGTACTAGTCAGCTGGTTTTGAGGGGTCTTTGCCCCTATATAAGAGGCATTTGGGGCCTCCTTAGGCATCACCTGGAGCAGCCACTCAGGGAGCAGAAAGGAGCAGCAAAGGACCTTCCTTGGGCCTACATCCAGGTGGTGAAGGAGGCATAGAGAAGCTGCAGACTTAGCTCAGAAAGTGCTGCCCGCCTAGGCGGATTACCCAGGCACTAAGGTGGAAAGAAAGAAAGAAAGAAATTTTATTAGTGTCTTTAGAAGACCGATGGGTCTATAAGACTGAAAGAAAACCTGATACAAATCACAATAAGGGTGGAGCTACTAAACGAGCATCATCACCCGTGCCAAGTCCTAAGTCTGATCATACATAATCAAATATATCTGGGATCACTAGACGGTGGAGAGTCTACATAAGAACAAATGAGCACGCGGGCTCAGGGATCTAGAGGTGCCAAGCAGATAGTAGGAGATCTTTTGGTAAGATCAAAGGACCACGGTTTGGCATCTCCTTTGTAATGTATGTGGTTTTTGGATGGAAATATACCATTGTAAATTCTATATATTTCTTGGAGCACTATCTATTTACTAGATTGCACACACAATCAAGGTTGGTGAAGTACAAACAAGTAAAGAAGTTTTGATTCTGTAGTTTAACACTTTCGCGTGTGATTCCTGGGGAAGCTCTATTGGTCTTCTGCTGCAGGAGACCCTTTGTAGGGATTTCATTTCTAACATGGTAGTAGAGCCCTGACAAAAATTCAAGGGAAGTGGAGCTTGAAGACAAATGACCTTGATTCATTGCTCAGGGGATTCTACTTCGACGTTTGAAGGATTGTAGCCAGGCAAGAGGCTCAAGTTTAGGCAAGTGTCTGAAGGACTGTACCTAGGTAGAAGGCTCAGGTTCAAGCAGGTGTACAACACTCTAACTTTACCTTCTTTCAGTTCATTATCATGGCCAACAGATATCAGATCTCTAACTTTGGAAAAACGGGCAAGCTCTCGATGGGACCAATTACTCATTATGGAAGATAAAGGTTCAGAGCCACTTAGTGCTAAGGGAGTCGGGGAGATTGCGATGCAAAGAGAGCTCATTCCCCAAGCCATCATGATACTCCAGCCACATCAACTACAGCAACAGTGCTAACACCGCCGCCTGACCCTACGCCTGACCCTATATTAGTGAGAGCATGGTAGATCCGTGATGTGAAGGCCTTAGCTATCACTGTGCGTACCACCGCGGATGCGGTGCTTCCCCACGCACAGACGGCAAACACTTCCTTTGAGGTGTGGACCACATTGAGGGACTTCTACAAGCTCAACCAAAAGGCGAGGAACTTGGACCTCGAGACGGAGCTGCATGGCATGAGCATGGATGAAGGAGAATCAGTTTAAGATCACATCACCAAGATGAAGGTGGTGCAGGATTAGCTAGCGGCAGTTGGTAAAAGGACGAGCTTGACCGGGATGGCTAGGCTATTGCTAGGAATGCCCCCCCTGGAGCTATAGTAGTTTTGTTACTAAGAGGATTGTAGTGCAGAGGGCGGCACCAGTGACGTTCGAGGAGCTGGTTTCAATATTGCTGCAATAAGAAACTCGGAAAAAGAAGTATGATGGAACGGCTAACAAAGCCCTAGTAGCTCAAGATAAGAGCAAAGGCAAGGGTAAGGGTAAACCTGGAAAAGGCAAGGGCAAGAAGGAAAAATCTGACGACAAAGCGGACTCTTTAGATGAAGAGAACAAGAAGCAGCGAAAGAAAGACAAGAAATGCTTCTATTATGGACATTCTGCGAAGGACTGCAGAAAGAAGAAGGCTGAACCGAGAAGAAGGGTGCTAGCTCAAAGTCAAAGAAGATGAATCCAAGAACAATCCCAAACTCATCCTCTAAAATCACAACATAGTGCAGTTTCAATCTCATGATAGTCACTCATAAGATTGAAAACCATAAACTCCATCACGAATAGCAGGGACTAGCTACTATGGCATCCCCACTGACATCATCAGTGCCCAACAGTGGGTGTAGACCATAGTATAAAAATATGCTCACACACATACAAATCCACACACCCACACATACTTGAGCATCCATTTATACAAAGTCTTCGAACTAAGTTTCTATCGGCACTCCAGAGGTGAAGGGCAGACTCAGCCATGACAAAGGCTAGCACTAAAGGAGAATGCCAATCAAAAAGTAGTCCAAAATCTCTTCATTCAAGCTACAACTGCTTGTGAAGTCTAAACAATTTCATTTTAGTCTCTCCCAAACGAGCATCTAAATCTAGCTGATAGGGCAACGCACCATTTAAGATAGAAAGAATTATCGCAATACCAACAGGCCATAGATTGGACGAAAACTCAGCTCATGTGGCGGTTAGAGAGGAATTTCCTGGTGGCATCTCCCGGTGTTACTAAGATTAGGTATACGGACTCCTGTGTTACAATGAGAATGTCCCACATTGAGAAATGGTCTGAAGAGAGTCAGAGACCTTTGTGAAGGTGATGAACAGTGATGAGTGCTTGGAGCCATCTAGGAGCTTGGCTCGTGTTGCTAACACAGAGGGGGATTCTTTGACAAGACCTGAGGACTCAAAGTTGGCTTGGAGGTTGTAACTTAGAGGGGGACAACACAAAATCACACATGAAGACTTACGGTCCAGGTAATCCGGATTGATGCTTGGTATATAACTTCTCGAGTACACTATTTGGTTGCATACCTAGCCAAATGGAGGACAGATTGAAACAAACCTTTAGAGCATGGTGCCAAAAGGACTTCAGGCTGTTCACCCATCATGAGAGGGACAGTTGGAGGATATTGGTACCTGGACTGCTTGAGTTCGAAGGCATGGTCTCGGAATAGTTTATGCTGTTGTTTTGACTCGATCTGTACTGTGAATCTAGGACTGACATGGAAGGCTAAGCCTCTGCCCAAACAGTCAATGAAAACAGCTCGCACTGTTTTATGCAGCTGCGCTTCAGCATGTGAAGAACCAAACTTCTCGAGAATGCGAATGTGTGCAATGCATGCAGAATTTGAATGTCGATTGGCCCTCCAATGGGGAAGAGCACCCTCATGAGAGTACTTGTTTCTCTTATCGACCTACATGCAAGGTGGGAGAGAGAAGGCGGATGAATGCAAGGTGAATAGAGAATGGTACGTGAGATTCACAATGAAAGGGTGATACCCTTTCATTAATGTCCCTTAAGATCACTCAAGTTCCATCTTCCCATTTACACCTACCCTTATCCTATGACCCATGCATCTACCATTCAATGCACCTTAATGCACCCTTCCCTTCCTATTGCCCCTAGGACCTAGACATGTGTGTGCACATCTTCACACACATCTTTATTTATAAATAAAGTGTCTCACGTCCAAATTTGATGTCGTCTGAAGCAGTGGCTCCAGCTCGACTAGTTCTATCTACAGAGATGATCCACCATAAATCGGTCAGTGTCCATCATATACAAATACATGTTACACCATTGGCATATAATATATAATAATGTTTTAATGTCTACTAATCACGGATTCGGGATTTCTCTTGTCATGACACTCCCTCCTACTTGAATGGGTAGAAGTTCTCTTCTGGATCCTCTTTTGTCTCTTTCTCTTGCATACGCTTTTCTCTTTCACTTCTGCATTTGCATCTCCTCTTCATTATCTGCAAACAGTCTTCTCTTGGTAGTACACGATCTCTTCTGAATCAAAACTTAAATCTCATCTTCAAGTTCTGGTTCCTGTTGATGCTGGATAATGAAAATGCAGAAGTACCACTGTAGTGCCTCTTCGATATCTCTTCATGCTCAGAATCCTCTTCAGAATACCAAGCTGCTGAAATCGCTTTATAGTAACCTGCTCAATAAGTCAACAACTAGTCAGTATTAAAACGATTCTCTCACCCAAATGTGGTGGACCTTGGCTATAGATGATTTTGCGATGAAGAGCTTCTTAATCTATAGAAACTATAGATCATCAATCTCTTTTTCCAACTCTTCTATTTCAGCCTATTCATCCTATTAGACACTCTACATGGAGGAAAAAATCATTTATTCTCTATCCATACTCTACAATAAATATATCTACTCGCTATCCAGTTCACACATCCATACACCAGTGTTGGCTGAATGGATAGCATTTACTCTTGGTTCTATGTTCACTGTAGAGAAGCCTCACCCTCCTGCCTGGATGCTTTGCCTTTCCCTTTTGCAAAATTGGTTTTGGCAATTTTGGCTAATAGAGTAGGCCATTTATGCCATGGATGCCCTGGCTTATGTTTCTTACATCCGGAACATTTATCCTTCTTAAGTAGCTTTTTCTTCTCATTGAAGGAAATGGTATCCATCCAAGACGTGATTGGTTGTTAACATTTTGTACAATAGCTTTCTCATTTCCTTTGTTGAAAGGTTTACGAGGATTCAATTTCCTCTCAGCAATCTCAGCCAATTTAGTGAGGTCTTTCAGGGGGGTTGGGTTGAACCAACCTCATACCTCACTTTCGGGCTTAGGGCTGCTAAATACTTCTTCCTTCTATCATCCTCACTCTTCTCAGGTAACTCCAAAGAGAGTTTCCAGAACCTAGCTGTAAATTCAGCGTTACTCTCGTTATCAAATTGCTTGAACCTTTCCCAACGAAAGGTCAATTCTTCTTCATGCCTCGGAGGCATGAAAGTGGCCTTAAGCTACTCTACAAACTTGGACCATTGAAGAATAGGCTCTTTTCCTGTTTGTGATAAGGACCACCACATCAAAGCATCCTTCTGTAGATGTAATGTGGCATGAGCAAGTTTCTCGTGACCGGTCTTATCTTGATGGGCAAAATATAGCACAAAATGGCAAATCCAATTGAGGATTTTATCTGCCTCTCTTGCTCCATCATACTTTGGGAATTATTTTCTCTCTCGAGGTTGAAATTTGGCTCTCTTCTAGGGGTACCTAAATCTTCATCCCCGAAATTCAGCACTCTCTTAGTCCCTAATTTTGTCATAATGGGCTGTTCAATCATATGGCTAAGCTGAGAAACTAGCTTATCAACGGGAGACTCCTCTCTCCCTCTTGCACTTGGATTATAATCCATGTGTACGAGAATTTGAGTTAAAGACGTAAACTCAGAGCCTTGCTCTTAGATGGACTCGTTTCTCCCTTCATTCCTAAAGGAAAACTCGCTATCAAGAGATTCTGTTATCATACTCAATATGTGTGTAACTCTCATCTATATTATCCTCTTCATGAGGAGGTGATGGTGTTCTCTCCCTATCTCCTTCTAGTAGTGGAGGAAAAAGGACAAGTTCATTATTAAATATCCCTTCCCCTTCCATTCTTTCCTTTTAGTAATAGAAGAGAGAAAATGACTTGCTGTAATTTCAAAAAAGGTTAACAGTTTTAAGGGTCTATTCGCACCGGAGGGGAGTCACCCCGTTAGGACACCCCTTTCCCCGTCCCAAGACCAAAATTTTCAGTTGCCTCAGAGACCCCAAGATCCAATGTTTACAAGAGAGCGGGCCTCTTGCCTCCAAAACTGCTGGGCTGCGGCCGGACTTCTGTCGCCCTCTTCAGATCCTGTGATGTGTAGAAGGGTCATCCGTCCTTCGAACCCCGAGGTATGCAGCAGCGCCGCTGAAACCCTATCTCGCCGTGCAGAGGTGCAAGCACCCTACCTCGCTATGCAGGGGTGTAGGCCTCTATGTCGCTATTTTGGTGCTTTTGATCTCCTTTGCTCGCATTCATTGGCCCTTGAGCCAAGGGGATCCTTCTTTGAAGTACAATCAGTATTCAACGGGACAATTTTGCTTTGGTTGAGCCAAGCATTGGTGGCTTTGAAAGTGAGCATTCAGTGTATTGTGCATTGTGTTCACAAAACGTGGACTTGTCAGAGCTTGTTGCAAGAGATGTTTTTGGTATACTTGCCCAAGAGGATTAGTCAACTATTTGGTTGCCAAGGACTTAGGGACTTTGTACTAGCGATGAAGTCTATCCCACTCCTATTGCCCCAGGCACTCCTCAACAACAAGGGGGGGTTCGTGGTGTATAACAAGGGCTGTCCAAGTCTAAAATAGTGAGAAGAAAATTGATTGTACCATACATCAGTTGCATCCTCCAAAGTCAACGGAAACATGTGTAGGAAGGCATGCTCGTTTTCCACACCTTTAGCTTTACATACCGTCAGCAATTTCCTCACATGAGCTTCCGCATCCTCATGGAGGTGGCCCTTGAACTTCTGAGTCTCCACACATGGACCTTGTTGAGTAGCTCAAGAAGTCTAGCTTATTCTGCAGGACTAAGAACTGCCATATCCCCCCCACAGGCTGAAGCAGGTGCAAGAGTTGAAGGGCCTCCCGATGGAGCAGTACTAAATGTGGGTGCCATGGAGACATACGGTGGAGAGGCTGATCCTCCTGCAGAGGACCACAATGGTATGTAGCCATAGAGGAAGTGTACACACATGGTACTGCATATCCGGAGGGCCCCAATGTTGCAAAAGTTGAGGGTGGAGACATGGAAGATGTAGGCGTTAGAGAAGATGGAAGAGCAGTTGGGAAAGAGAGGGAAGGAGTCGAAGCCATGTTTGATGGGTAGGCAGTAGGGAAGGAGAGAGATAGTAGAAAAGGCAACATAGATGTAGATGAAAAAGGAGGTGGAACGCTCATGGAAGGTAAAGACATGACCGAAGCAAAATGAGTACCCACGGGTGGGGTGGATGTAGAAGCAAGACTTGACGTGAACCCTAAGTTGAGATGAGGTAGTAGCTTGACTAGCAGATGTCGAGCCCGATGCACGAGGAGTCACCATTCCCGTAGAAGTGGCGGTTGTTGATGAAGACATCATTGCAAGAAAAGAAGGGGGGCTGTCTTGACCTTGATGAGCTCCCAAGGAGCCTTCGTCCTTCGTTCCTTCCTCTTTCACCCACTCTCTGCTTTGCAGCAAATCAGACAACAAGGGGTGACTGTGCGACAGGAGACAGACACATTGAGCACAATGACATGTCACATACTTCTATGCATTCAAGTTCGTCGCAAGACATAGTCAAGTACAGGAGGAGGAGATAGCCCATACGAGGGTAGCATGAACCAGCAGGAAGAGAGCATAGAGCAGTGGAGTTAGAGACACAGAGAACGCGCACAATGCAGAGGTTAACCAAAGCACATATGATGGAGGTCCAGCCCATCCCAGCTCTACTAAGAGGGGACAGCCTAAGCTGAGGTGTCACTCTTAACATGGCACACCGGATACAAAGATCAAGGAGACCACACCATCCCCCAACTATAGAGAAACGATAGAGTTTGCAGTGGAGCGATCAGAAAATAGACAATACTCAGACACAACTGAAGAACGGAACTCAGAAAACATAGTGCCTGTCGGTAATATGAAAAACTGAATACAAGAACCTCAAGCCGTCGTGTCTTAAGGACCGTGGCTGAGGTGAATCAGAAAGATGATTCTATGTAGAGAAACTGTAGAAAAGATAGCAGTAGAGGGAGCGAAGCGCAGTCCTCCGTGTAGCTCGATGATGATGAAGATGAAGGGCTAGAGCTGCCCTAGGAAATGGCTGAAAACCAGCATGCTCTGAGGAAGGAACCTTCAGGCTATCTGGAATAGCAACATGATGAAGAAAAGGAGCAGATCTGTAGCAGAGGTGGCAGATCTGGAGCAGAACTGTAGCAGGGGTGGCAGATCTGGAGAAGGATGGGGCAGATCTGGAGCAGAAGGAGATGGAGCAGCCAGGAGGCAGGAAGGAGAGGCAGAGAGAAGGCAGCAGAGAAGGCAGATCTGAAGAGGAGAGGTAGATGGAACAGGCGGGCCTGCAGCAAAAGATGGTGGAGATGAAGAGCAGCTGTAGGTCCTGTCCTGTCAGAAGGAGTGTGGGGGCAGATGCCTTTTATAGGCCAGACCTAGCTGGTCGGCCAGCTGGTCGGTGGGCCGGCCAGCTGGTCGGCCAACTGATCGGCCAGTTCTGGTCGGCCAGACCAGCTGGTCTTTCTGGCCACTTGTTTGGCTGAGGTGGCTGGCCTTTTGGCTGGCCTGTGAGTTGTTAGATTGCCCCATAAATTGGGGATTGTTTAGTTGCTGAATACCAACATCTCGACAGACATACACACAACAAGGGCAAGCCCTTTGCCTCAGCCCACAGTGGCTTGTATGAGTTACCATTTTTCTTGAACTTTGTCTCGTAGTTGCCCTTTTGCATAAGCAGTTGGATGGTGTCAAGATGAAAGAATAGGAAAGCATGGATGGTCAAGGACTTCTCAAAGCAGCTCATTAATATTGATGAGATTGTGTCGGATCCTCTGGTTGTGTATACTACTCTGAGTGCACTTCCTAATTCTTATCAAGGCTTTGCTACTACATTAAGGTTGGTGGCAAAAGGTAATCCCAACCACTATACCTTTGATCAGCTTGTCACATTGCTTTTGCAGGAGGAGCACAGTGAATGCAAATCGGAGTGCCTCCATAAATGCAAATCAAGCATTTGCACTGACCATAAAGGTAAGAGCAAGGGAGGCAAGAATCCAAGCAAGCCTAAAAATAATGTTGGTACTTCATCTCGTTCTAGTCAGAGTGATCCCAAGAAGAAAATGAGAGGAAGCCAGGCCATGATGCAGAAAGCACATTGCTTTAGAGAAGAAAAAACAGCAATCATCACTTGCAGTTGCAGATGCTCTTACTGCAGCTGCAAAGAGCAATGAGGCAGCTCATGATGATTGGGCATTTGTTCACATATCAGTATAATCCTTCCAAGCATGATGCACTTTATTAGTGGCTGATTCTATGTCCACATGGTACTTTGATAGTGGTGCTTCCAAGCACATCACATTCTGCAAGAAAATGTTTATGTCTTTGGATAATGCACCTGAAAGGGGCATCACGACATGTGCCAACAATGCTTCTTATGCTGTCAGAGAGGCATTGGTAAAATCACATCAGTATCAAGTGATGCAGTCACTCTATTGGATGTTTCATATGTTCTAAGTATCAAAAAAAATCTGATTTCTACAACTACCTATAGACCTTCCATGGTTATCATTGTGCCATGTATGAATTCCGGCATGATAACAGCATTGTACTCACTGAAACACTTACCAGAGGCCTGTATAAGAGAAGGGTTGTTGTAGAGGCACATGCCGTCAAAGATTCAGCTATGGCACTAATCTATGGTATGAGAGATTTGGGCATTGGTAGCTTGGCTAAGATGCATTCACAGGTCATGGTGGTAAATCTTCCAGAAATGCATGCACTTTAAAGCACGTTTGTGAGGGATGCTTGTGGAGAAGATGCATAGATTCTCCTTTCCCAAGGATGGGACAGTGGTGCAGCCCGCAAATCGCATCTGATACATAGAGCTGTGTGTAGTCCTATGCCGACAGCATCCATTGGAATATTCTATCACTTTTGTCACATTTGTGCATGACTTCACCTGCTATACTTGGACTTGCCATGATTGAAAATGAGAGTGGCCACAAGCTGGTGACATTTCGTACCAACAAGGGGGTTGAATACATGTCCTGTGGCTCGTGGCATCATCCATCCGTGCACCGTCCCATACACACCAAAGCCGAATGGAATTGCAAAGCAGAAGAACCAGACTCTAATGGAGATGGCCAGGCATATGTTAAAGGGTAAGTCTTTGCCCAACAAATTTCAGTTGGATGCCATCATGTACGCAAACTATGTGCTGAATAGAGCTCCAACCAGGGCATTGAAGACCATTATACCCTAGCTCCAGTACAAGTTGGACAACAGGGCAGTAAAATGTATTTTCATTGGCTATAGCTCAGAAAGTAAATATATACCTAGATGAATCTAGGAACATTCCCAAACTCATCCTCTAAAAACACAACATAGTGCAGTAATGAAGGGGGGGAAAGGGCTATTTTTGAGGCCCTTTTGGTGGGAAATGTGGAGGGACTATGTAAGTCCCCATCCACCACTCATTCTGTACTTTGATGTGACATCTACTCCTATCTACTCTCCTCCTTCCTTCCTACTACTTGCTCCCTAATATCTCTCCGGGAGGGGAGTGCACGGAGCAAGCTGAGTATGGCTGTATGGAGCTGTAATCGTACCCTTTGGTCCGGCCTAGGTGGCTTCTTCTGGGGGACTTCAACGCAAGGACCACTTACTTGAGTTGGGAGCAGTCCACGATCTCATCATCTACAATGGCCTTCAGAGATGGCCATCATCCAGGGGATTCACTTGTTTTCCACATGGCGGTGGGACTAGCACAGTAGACTACCTACTGGGCCCATTAGCTTTTGTCTCACGGATACATGACCTTACAGTACCCTCCCCCCCACTCGGAGCTGACCACTCATATCTAGCCTTCTATGTTCTTGCTACTATGCCAGTCATCACAGGGAGAGCTCCTACCACCCTACCTGTACCACGATCCACTTTGACAGTGCCCTTGATTCAGTATATGTGAGTCACTTAGCCAGAGAACTTCCGGCCCTACTGGAGTTGAGCTGAGACAGTAGCCACAGAGACTTTAGTATATTTTTTTAGCCTGCAGACATGATCGAGTGGCACCTTTCGCGACTGCTGAGAACAATGGCACGAGCCACAACACGATGCTCTAGCTCTGACGTGATGTAAATGACCACGCCGTCCTCGCAGCCAGCTTGACCATCGTCTGAAAGACACTCTCTCTCTCTCTCTCTCTCTCTCTCTCTCTCTCTCTCACACACACACACACACAAAATGAGAGCTTGCAAATTAAGTGCATCAAAGGTTCAACCAAATCTAAGTCACCTTATGAAACTGCTCAATTGCGCTCTTTGCACAGTCGAGCAACGTGAGCCCATTGTTGCAGCGTTGGTTCATAGAGGCACTGGTGTCAAGTACAAAAATGATCAGCATTTTAGCAAATTGGAAAGGTTTGCTGGTGGCCTCTCAATTGTTCTGTTTTTGCAGCTGCCACTGCTCTATTGAAATCTCTGTCCGGGAGCAGAATCCCGATAGCGTAAGGTCTGTTGTTGACGTTCTCGACTCCGCTCAAATTCCTGCGCTGTCAGACGTCAATTCTCTCTGATTTTCTCTCTAATTTTTTTGTGAGCTTTACAATGAAAAAGCAACCGCTGTGTGCCGGATCTGCTTCAAACTTATAGCAATCAATGTGTAAAGGTCTTTGCACTGAGGCTCGGGATTACACATTTACATATTTAGATTTTAGGACTAATTAATGTTCTAATTGATTTGAGTGTGGTCTAGTGTGCTTTATATTTATTTATAAAAAATATTGATTTTAGATTTATACGATCAGTTTTAATGGGGGCAGTCCAAAAAATTACTCTAAGGTTCACATTGATTAAGGCGTTTTTAAAAAATTAAGCTACGGATCATCTTGACTAAGGCGTTGGAGTGCAGTTCCAAGACCTTTCCCAGAAACTTCCTGGCTGCCTATATAGAGGGGGAGGGAGGGGATATGGCTCAACGAGGGGCTCTGAGCGGTGAGGAGAGGGAGGAAGAGTGGAGAGCGTCGGGCTTTCAAGCAAAGTGCCTTTCTTTCCTCATCTTCTCATTGAAAAAAGAGCTCTTACAAATCTTTATAGAAAATTAGGTGTATCTTTATGTGCATCTCATTTGCATTGTTTATATTAAAAATAGGACTTCTAATAACGCTTGAAAAAGAAGATTGCTATTAATGCTTGGAAAACACCCTACAAATTATCTTCCAAAAGGAGCTAAAGGACAAGTAGGAAAACCCGTCTGTCAGAAAAAACCAGCTTGTGTCCAGAGATACAAGCTCACTGCATAGGGAATCTCTAGAATAGGGGCTAACACTCAAGGTGGAAGTGTATACATCCAGCGGATATCCCCACGCAGAAAAGGTGTAAAAGACTCCTGCAAGCCAAGCCTTGGCAAAATGCTACTGCCTCTCAACAGTCCCTCTTGATCCTGGGGTAGCATGCTCCCAAATAGTGGGCAAGGTAAAGATGACGCCCTCCCAGATGACAATGGGGGTAGTCGTCGAAGGGATCTATTGTCCTCCCAACACTTGACTGCACCGTGCGACCCAAATGCTCAAGGCAAGTAATGTTGGACACCATCTCCCAAACATTGTCCTCTGGCGAGGGCGTCAAGCATGCACTAAAAGGCGACGATACATCATATATCTCTATTCAAGGTCTGCTAGCCATGGATCCTATATGCTAGCAAAACTGGCTCAATCGAGGGTTTTGACATTCTGCGAGTAAGTTTTTTGCGAGTTTTGCGAGTATTTAATGAATGTTATTTATTATAGCTCATGGCATGCCATAACTTCCTTGCGCTCTAATCTTGAGCTTTGTAATTAAAAACTTTCTTTAAAAATTTAGTGCATTTACTAAATACACATTCATCTCAAGTTACTTTGATAAAGCGTTACAAACTTTTGTGCTTTAAAACTTCAAAGACCTAATTAGATGTATTTCAAGCTGTTGGGATCATTTTTCTGCAACCATACATATGATCCTTCTTCAAACCAAAAATCATGCCAATCCAAATGAAGCACTACAATATCTTGTACTTTTAAATAGAGTCAAAAACCCTTTAATAAGGCCATATTCAAAAATTGCTTACAAAATCTTGTCTAAGCTAGGAGTTTCTATGGAGCTACAGTAATCCAATAGAGTATCTCAGAACGAGAATGTCAAATGATTGGATAGTGTCTTGGACGGCTAAGAATCTGAAACAAATCACTGCAAGTTGTGGCTAGTGAATGAACATGTTTGTATCCATATCAAGACCCAACACAACCACATAACAGAAGTACATGTGTTTGCATGGCATAAATTTTCCCTTGTTAGCTCTTTTTGTGAAGTCTTGACATGAACAATGTGGGCTGTTAGAGATATGCACATGATACTCCTCACCCTCTGGGTTTGTGTCCAAGCTTTTAACATGGAAGATTATATATCTTTCTAGTATTTTTATCTCCTCTTGTAACAAAACTGACTTAAGATCCAAAACTCGCTTAATCCTATCATTTGCTGCCTTGGATACTGATCCTCAATGCCTTGTTTTGCCAATTGAATTCCCTCCTTGCTCATCCCCAAGTGTATAGCTGGGTTGGCTCACTAACACCTCAGTGGATGCATCACTTTGTGTGCAATCCAACTCTAGCATGTAGCCACCTTTGTTAAGATTATCAACCTGAACTTGACTCAAAGTAGTGCCATGTGCAACACACCAATGCCCAAGAGGCAAAGATGGTGGGTTGACAATAGCTTTGTTTAAGTGCCATGTGTGAGTGATGTCATCACGACAAAACCACATAAATTGCATGCTTTGGATTGGACTATGATCCCTTTTAGCAAAAATGCCTGCAGCCACAACACTCTCTGAAATAATTCCCCTAGATATCACTTTACCACACTTCTTCCTTCCATCAATCATTACCATGCAAATGATTTTACTTCCTATGGGAATGCATCGTACTGCCCAAATTGTTTTATTAACATTGGATTCAACAACCATGCTTGCCAACTGTGAATGTCTTGTCACATGAAGTTGTTTATGAGGAGTATCCTTATCCGATCGTGCCTTCCTTCGAATGTTTTGGTACTCAATATATGGCCTATGTGAGATAGAAGCTGTCTATTTCAACCACTCCACATGAGGCCTTTTCCTCCCAAAAGTGACCTCATCTCCATCTAGCCCAACACTTGGAGTGGTTAATGATGCAAAACCAACTACATCACGGACAATATTCCCAAAGGTTGTCCCTCTTGTAGCATCCTTCCTATTAGATGTCACTCTCTGGAGCAAACTTTCCATACTTGGTCCCATACCTATGTGTCTTCCTTTTACATAGGATGCATACCTTGTACTTTGCATTATGGCAGTCACCATGTCCCCAACACAAGCATCATACAAAGAAATTTGTGACTGGTATGATATAGATGCCAACCAACTGGCATGTTTTGACTCTGAAAGATTTGTAGTTGGAAAAACTGCAAGTTGCTCATCACCAGCCACCCAAATAGAGCCACACTTATCAATCAAGCATTCCACAATTTTACTAGATGCGGCAAAATAAACTCCATTTAACAAATTTACAAGGCCTGTACAATGTAAGAGACACTCACAGAGTTCATGTATCTCCCCCAGTGAGAGTAGCGTACATGCCACCATGTCAACGAACAGCCCAATGATTGGATTTGGTCGAAATATGCTGCACCTGATCTCCAAAATAACTTAATCTTATTGTATTTTATTGTAGCATCATTATTGTCCTCTGCATTTCTCCATTCTTTGCAAAGTTCTAGGTGTCTATAATGATAATTCTTGGTATTGCATCAATTGGTATGCTTTGTCAAACTATCTTTGAAGTGGAACAAACATGTTCTCTCCTTTCCTGGTAGTGGAATTTCCTCTCCCTTTCCATATATGGCTCTCACAGCTCGCCAATTTGCAACTGCTTCATCTGCCATGAACCCATGGAAGTCCACACCCTCAAGTCCATGTGTTTTTATCACATGGTTTAGCCTTTCCCAAACAAATTTTTGAGCCAATGTGTCCTTCACCTTCATCTCACATACTGCAATGCTCTGCAAGCTTTGAACACTATAAGACATATAACTTTTGTTATTTTTTTGTAGTCGTACATTGAATCTGATTACTAGAAATTTCCAAGGCAAAAATTGGAACATACCTTGGATCAAAGACATGAGCTCCCATTGTAGGCCAATCACGCACCCTTTTGACATGGTCGAAGCAAACCCATGCATGTTGCAAGTCACCACCACTCTGCATGCGTTTCACCAAGTCTATCTAACCCAAGGATGCCCATCCTTACTCTGCTTTATTCCTTTCATCTAGTTTTCATTCTCATCCACACTTGGCAACTCAAATAAATGATCACTGTCGTATTTTGTAGGCAACTTAGTGATGCTTTCTTGCTTTCCTACCTTTTCAAATAATCTTCTCAACTAGCTATTTCTTTGCAAGGCAAGAATCAAGTCTTGAACATGGTGCACTAGATTGGCAACCATGTTACTTTTGGTCACACAGTCTCCAGCTTTACCAAAGGAACCCTTGGAGTATAGTATTTGTACATCCCATGCATTAATTTCTATATTTTGCACTTCAACGATAATGTGCCTCCCTATTGTAGGCTAAATTACATAAATGAATCCGTCCAAAACATGCTTTTTAGCACAAGGTATGAGCAATGGAGCACTTGTGCATTCTCGAATTATATGATAACTTAGATGGATTGCTTCATGTCTAAGTGAAAAGAAATTGTGAATACAATCTTCTGGAATCTCTGTCACACCAATATTAGAACACTCCCAGATCAACTCTTTTCCATTGCAAGATATTGACAATGTATCCATGTATAATAGTGTCGATTAAGTGAAATGAGCAATGTTGGGAAATAATAATCTATCACAAAACCTGAAGCCAAGGCAACAATAGTCAAGAAAAGTAGCCCTTTTATTCCATGGGTGAGTTGTGGAGTAGGTATAGAGGCAAAATGATGCACATGTGATTGGACAATAGAAGCCAGAAGGGGACAGAATGCAAGGTGTATGAAAGATAGGAGGAGGATGGAAGTGGAGGAGTAGGAGAGGAAGAATAGTGAATAGGCTGAGATTCAAGGTTTCGAATCTCCAACAATTCAAATGCGAAGTTATGATAAGGCCTCATACGTTGCTCTTGAGTAGGCCATTGATTCCACAAGTATGTTCCCCCGTCTCCCAATAAATGGAGATTTATTTACGTTTGCTCTTCATAAGGATGTTGGTTTGAGAGGATCTGAATCAAGAATTGAGAGGATAGTGTGAGATATATTTGAGAGGATACAAGTCATTTAGAATCGCCTCTAGCTTTAATGGGAAGAAGCATGCATGCTCATGGGTTCGAGCACGTGGCAGGGAAAGAGGGGGCCACGGTGGCCGATAGCTAAGGTGATGTGGCCGTTTACTTGGGACGAGGCCATGAACTTGGTCGCTTGGGATGCTTATCAAGAAATGTCAATTAACAATTGTCGTTGGTTGGTTTCGCCTTTCACCCTTCTCAATACAGGCGCCATAAACGAGCTCCGCCTCGCATGGTGGATGGTGGACAATGGGCTATGAGCTATGGCGATCGAGGAGGAGGTCAACCAGCTATTGAGATGATGATTCGTGAAACACCATTCCAATTTCTTTAGTGCATGTATGGATGCATCTAGCGCCATGTGTGGATGCATCTAGTGCGGCTTGAGTTGAGTAACTGGGACCACCATCACCACAGTCTGGCTTATCTTCACTCGGACACAAGCAACTGCACAAATTTGCACTTCGAAAATGGCCATAGTTCAGAAACCATCAAAAGTATTATGCAGGTGAATGGAACGGGTCACTGCGCTGGTCCATCTAATCCGAAAAGCCTCAAACATCAACATAGTTCTAAAACCTCTGATTCCACTAGACTGATTGAGGCAATTGTGAGGTTATTCTAGCGTTTCATACAAGCTCGGACAAGCAAGACATAAAAATTAAGATTGAATGAGCTCATTGTTTCCGTCATTGTTCGAAGTTCATTTGTTTTTTGTATGCATATCTTTACGGTAGGCAGCCTAGAAGGAAGTTTTTCTTTTCTAAGCCATCGTTACGCCATGTGTCATGATTATAGGCGTTGATATTTATGAAGATCCAAGGGTTTGAAACGTGCTTTCTAGAAAAGCAAAACTTTTGTGAGCTCTCCTTAAGCCACGTGTACAAATTTAGGCCCTTGATTTTAGATTGATCTAAAGAACTAAAACACTCCTTCCAAATTTGACCCAAAAGCATACTTTTTTATTCATTCTTCCCACAAATCTGTAAGGAGGGAGATAATTGCATATTTTCTTTCTGGCCATCACTTGATTGCGTAATTGTTGGACAAAGCTCACAAGCTTGCTACTGAAACTCCAATTGGATAATAGTGAGGATTCAGGTCCAATTTGGAGTTAGAGGCATGACGTAAAGGCTGCCTAGTTATTTTCAAACTTCAAAAAGCAAAAGGATGACCTTAGAAGGTTGCACATGGAGTACCAATCCTCTTGCTAAGCATAAAATCCTCCTTCGGGTGATTGGGTTCAAGTTTAAGGCAAGGCAATGATTTAGGAAACCACATAGCCAATTCTTCTTCATAATTACGACTTCGGTTGGCATACCTCGAATCATACAAGCTCATATCGACAAGCTCAAATCGTTCGAGCAAATATTGCAGAATTGAGATTCTTGAGAAGCGTCGTTTTAGTAGCAAAGGATAAAACCACTTGAAACTGCCACACCAAATTCTGTAGGACGCTATGAGTTTGTTAGTCCGGAGTCATGGCCCCATCGCAAGTGACGATTCTACATCAAATCGACATTGCTCTCCCATCTATTCTCTCGACAAAATTAGTCCACCCCTTGGCCTTTCGTCACACTGCCATGAGAGTCCCGTCTTCTCTCTGCGAACTCTGTTGTTGCATAAGAAGATGCTCCATGAATTCTGTTCTTGCCTCTCTGGTGAATATTCCTCCGCCACGACAGAATGATAAACACTTTCTAAACCCTAAATGTTAAAACTTGAGACAAATATGAAGAATGGAACAGGTCATCACACCCATGAGGAGACATGTGAGAGATTGGATCTAGGCAAGCTTGGCGCTAGAAGGGACCACATCCCGGAGGTCACCCTAGCACTTGTGGAGCAAAGCCCCATCCTCCTTGGCCCCCACTTATTTACCTCTTTCATTGGTACCACGAATTCATGGTGAAGCAACAGATTACAGGAGTGGTGGTCTCAAAAGTTGATGCTCCTCCCACCTGCCCTACCACCGTTGGAGAGGAGGAGACCTTGAGTTCCTAGGCACCCAGACAGCAATGACCCTCCTCTTCATCCCCCTTGCCCTTTACCCACCCCTTTGGAACCCTCCCCCTTACCTCCCCCCCTTTCCCCCTGCCGCCCTAATATTATCATCCTAGTCACCCACCCCACCCCTTCCCCCTCCGCCCCTACTCCTCTTGCCAAAGTAGGTTCACCCATTCCTTTCATCTCTTGTGCTTCCTTTAGACCCATCCCTCGAGTAAGGGTGATACCGTGCCCTCTCCCCTTGCCTCAAGAATCTTCTTTCCCCCTTTGCAGGACTCAGCCTCTTCAAGGGTGTCAAGTAGAGGGGGTTTGTCCTTTCAATTTTTCTCTTCGAGACTTCATGCTAGACTCCCTCTACCAAGGGACTTCTAGAGGCTTGGGCCGTGGAACTACTTGAGATTTTGGACCTATATCCTATGCCTCGAGAGTTGAGAGTCATGATACGGTAACCCTTATAAGGGGCTCAATCAATGTGGTTGGCTATCATACACATCCCTTTTGGGCTCATCCATTTGCCTCCACATGTGTGGAGAAGTGGACATTGGCGATGCTCAATGCCATGATGGAGGATCAATTGTATCGGATGATGGATAAGTAGATGGGCCAGCAGGGGTTGGATTTGTGACTTGCTTGTGGTGCTTCTACTCATATTTAGCTTGGATTCACCCAAGAGAATGAGAGCTCAGGTCTGGCAGTAGGAGTGTGCATGCAAGAGCTATATATAAAGAAAGAAAGTGCATCTTCCATACCCGAGTTTTTCCACACACTTAGCGCAGATGGCCTAGGTCTCGCCAAGTACTTCAAAGACAACTTTTCTTTGGTAAAAAAGAATTCTTCCATAAACAAGGTGTTGGGTGTTTACTAACAACTTTCAACAAGCCACAACTCAATGATGTGATCATAGTCAAAATCTACATGGACGCTCTCCTACAGTGTTTGAACGCTTGATGCCACATGTGAAGCAAGCAAACTCAGCTCACACTGTTGGAGATTTCAACATTTTCTCTGCTGTACGCCGAGCCACAATCTAAATCACTTCGAAACTTCATGGAAACACATAACATGAGTGAATGAATCTCCCACCCAACAACAATCTATGGATTAACCCTCGACCAAATTTGGGTCTGTGGCAACATAGACGTATACACCATGCATGGTTCAAATTACATTTACGTGTTGGACCACTCCTTGGTATACACCACACTCCTAACAGTGTAAACAACATTGCACACATCCATTCCTCTTCCATCCAAGATGGAAGGACCCATAAATGTAATTCATCTTTTTTATTTTATTTTATTTTTGGTTTGGGGGTATACCTCATTGCACTTTTTAAGTTCTCCCTTTCCTTGGAGTCAACAAAGGGGGATTTCTTACTTATTATCTTGATTCCACATAAATGTGACATAAATGGGGGTAATAATTGAAGGACAGTCTACCTCTATTTTAAAAGTAACACCTTAGTAAGAGTGGTAGAATGTACATAATGTCCACAATTACAATATGCACTATTCCACAACACGAGCCAAATCACAAAAAGTACAGGCTTTCATCCTACTAAGCTCTCACTACAACGATTATTGTAAACAAGGGGAGACACCATCCAAGCTTCACATGATGTATCCATTATATACATGCTTGGTTAAAGATTCAGCACCACATTTGTGGTCAAATATCCAAAATATGCAAATCTTATTCCTAAGTGCTACGAAGAGATGATTAATCACTTCATAGACCACAAGTAATTGGAAATAAAGATGAAATTGTGAAAGTAGTAGAACTTGAAGAGACTAAAACTAGTTTAGATGTACACTTTTTAAGTTCTCCCTTTCCTTAAATGCACTTTTTAAGTTCTCCCTTTCCTTGGAGTCAACAAAGGGGGATTTCTTACTTATTATCTTGATTCCACATAAATGTGACATAAATGGGGGTAATAATTGAAGGACAGTCTACCTCTATTTTAAAAGTAACACCTTAGTAAGAGTGGTAGAATGTACATAATGTCCACAATTACAATATGCACTATTCCACAACACGAGCCAAATCACAAAAAGTACAGGCTTTCATCCTACCAAGCTCTCACTACAATAATATTGTAAACAAGGGGAGACACCATCCAAGCTTCACATGATGTATCCATTATATACATGCTTGTTTAAAGATTCAGCACCACATTTGTGGTCAAGTATCCAAAATATGCAAATCTTATTCCTAAGTGCTACGAAGAGATGATTAATCACTTCATAGACCACAAGTAATTGGAAATAAAGACGAAATTGTGGAATTCTTATAACTATGTAATGAGTACTAGAACTTGAAGAGACTAAAACTAGTTTAGGTGTACAATTTAAAGTGTAATGCTTAGACCTAATAAGTCAAATAGAAAGTTCTTTTTTTTTTAAATTAAAAGTCAAATAGAAAGTTCTAGTAGAACCCAACCAGCTTCTACTTGTTGACCAATAAGCTAAAACGAGGGGTTTAACTAGGTCTTTAAACCCATAAGAATTAAACCAGAGATTTGAGTAAGCATATTAAACATCGTTTCTACTTAGGAGCCAAAGCTTTGTTCCTCAGTCTCATTGCGAACTCCAGTATCTTGTCATGAGAAGGGAATGCAATGGTCTCTTTGACACTGGGACACTCAACCACAGCCTGCAGCCATGCGTTTAGATGAGGACACTCCTTGTCGTCTGGCAGCTTGAAACTTTTGATCTCTTTGAATACCGTGAGCCATGAGTAATACGATGCGAATATGACATCCACCAGGCCAATGCGATCACCCCTGTAGAAAGGCTTTCCACTGCTCAGCTCCACGAGTGCTTTGTCCAACATTATGAAGGTTTTAGCTAGCTCCTTCTTGGCTTGCTTTTGAATCTCTCCCTTTGGGCTCCTCACGATCCGCAGACTTGTATCATAGACTTGAGAAAACTAACCCAATTACTCATCAATCCCTTCCATGGAGTAGTACTATGTATATATGTTACAACGTGCCCTTCAAGAATCCCAATATTTGTTAGCTGCTCCATTGTGGATGACCACAGCTTTTTGTGTAGAAGCACACCCTATGCGTGGCACAAAGTTAATTTACTCGTTAAGAGTGTAAGGACACATAGCAGATATACATAGATGAACAGTGGTAGAGAAAAGTTCGTTCGTCGAACAAGGTCAAAGCATCATCGTACTTGGTGGAAGCTCATGATTCAGAAGCAAATGTGACGAGACATGACCGGATTCAGAATTGAAATCATCGAGCGGCAAGAGCAGGTCGACACAATAGAGCACTATGTAGAATTTGACAATTGAGCAGAGCGCACCTTCTTGTCGGCAAAGTCTGCCCAAAAGCGCGCTTATGCTCGGTCGTATGGATCCGTCAGAAGTAATGGCTTAAACGGCCACACTATTGAACTATGATGAGGGACTCACAAATGGGCTTCTCGTTGTGGATCAAAACTGGGACCTTCTTGTGGATGGGATTGGAGTCGAGTAATAACTGGCTCTTGTTTTGCAAGTTCTGCTCCAAGTACTTAAACTCGATTCCCTTCTCTTTAAGGGTGATGAATCCGCGGAGGTCAAACATGTTGGACAGAGTGTTAAGGAGCTTAACATCATCAGCAGGCATGGTGGAAAAAGAGCTGGTTGGACAAAGGGAAAGAGTAACGAGCTGTGAGTGCGAAAGTATATAAAAAGATAAGGTTCAAGGGGGGGACAAGGCAAATTGCTCCTTCGAAGGCCCTCTTTAGTGATGAGTGAGTCCTTGTCCTACCATCATACTCCGATGATGCATAATAGTGCTTTCTCGAGAACGTTTCCAAGCACGCCTCTGGGGAAGGAGCCCTAGTCACTTGATGCATGCACCCCTAAAGAAAGCAAGTTGAGAAGATTTTTTGTGGTCGTGACGTAGCTGGTTCAACGTCATACTTCGGAGGAGATTTTAAAGAAACACTGCAATTGGCCATTTTGTATCTGATTCAAGTGCTTCGAGACGCTAGGTGATATGAAGATCACAGACGAGATGACTCGAGATGAGACGGAGCATCAACTTAGACCATATAAAGATCACAGACGAGACGAATCGAGATGAGACGGAGAATCAACTTTGAAATGTTCGAACTTGGGAGCGTAGGTCAATTGAGAAATCTTAGAAACTAGTGTGCGGTAGGCCGCCTAAGGTGAAAGAGAGCAATGTGGAAAATATTGATTCCAGATTAATGATGTAGAAATAATTTTTTGAAATAACGAGAATTTTTTAAAACTAGAATTAGAAATTATTAATGCATAAATCGTAATGTTAGCTATGAAAAATTTGAAACCGTAAAGTGGAATTCGAATTTCTATATTTACGAATATTTGATGTAATTTCATATATATGAGTGTGTAGATAAATTAAAACTATGAATAAAGAAGAAGAAGAATGATACGAATTGTATTCTGAATGTTTGGAAATGAAGTCAGACAAATGACATTGTTGCTTAAATCAAATTGTTTCGCTTTAAGTAGTAATACTTTTTTGTGCTCGTAGGGTGTCCTTTTATATTATTGTAACCCTTTGAGCCCGATGTTGTGTCCATTCGAGCAATGTATTGATGTTCTAAGTTATTCGCTTCCACTGTATTCAAAGTTGATTCCAAGACCTTCACATTGAAGTTTTTTTCAAATGGTTTGTACATGTGGACATCATCGATCATTTTAGATGGTGGGTTAGTTTTGTGTCTTTTCAGACGTGTTTCAATGTCTAGAGTTTGTCCAATATATTTTTTCCCATTCTGTAGACAAGTGGTGCAATAGATTAATTTTGTTACTCATGTGGTATTGTTGTTTGACATCGCTAGTCCCTTCTTTGTGTCTCTTGATCATGAAATTAAATAAAGTATGAGTGAAAGTTAAATCTATTATATGGAAAAAAATATATACTTCGAAAGGATGTTTTATATTGTCAATAGGATTTTACCTTGATTAGGCTGCTTCTTGGGTTTTGGGAAGATTGCTGCTTCTTGGGGTTTTTTTCTGCAAATTCTGGGTCCACTTTGTATGCTATCTTGTCAATGGTTACTGGCCATTTGTCCTGCTGTAGATTGTACGCATCCTTGAATTGTTGAAATGTGTTGTTAGCTGCTTGGTTGTCAAGATCGGCAAGGTCCTCAAGTTTGACATTGAAGGCAAAGTGTAGAATTGTTATGCAAAAGATTGATATTTCCTTGGTATGTTTATCAAGTATCACTTATGCTTTTGTGCATGGCAACAACTCATCCATGGTCTCCTAGCCATTGGATAGCTTTTGTATAATGTGTTTTATCAATCCATCTGCGAGCTCGTTGCTCCCTCTAGGTCTATCCTTTAGAATCTCCGTTGCTTTTGCCATCAAGGGATGGCATTTCTCATATGAATCAAATCCAAAGATATATTCTTGTGGTTGTATGTCTGCCACATTTGCTCTTCTCATTTGTTTATCGTTGAAGAAAATCTTGCTTTCTTTTTGCTGTTTTTTTAAGGCGCGTTCTTCGTCTTCCTTTTTTTCTATAGCTTTTCATTTGAACAGTTGGAAAAGCTAAAAAATGAGAATGAATGTATGAATAAAAATGTAGATTGATGTTAAATAGAATGGTTTTCTCAAAGAATATAGTTAGGAATGCATACGTACCTCTTTCGTAGTAGCCATTTTTTGAGTAAAAAAGAAGTGTCCCTTTTTACGATCTACCAAAATAAATAGTGACTAAGTTATACAATGAAGGAATGTAGAATGTTTGATTGGCTTCAAAGCACAGGTTTGAGATTATATGTTGAACTGTATATTTAGTGTTTGAGTTTTTAATTAATAAAAATGTCGTATCGATTAATGGATGGTGAATGGATGTTACCTTTTTTAATTAGATTGTGTGTATGCTATATGAGGCATGGGCACAAAGTCAAAAGGTTTTATGCTATGCAAGATACGAAGATGTTGTTGGCTCGTGACTCGAGACAACATGACGTACGTCAATCCTGGAGCAAATGGTTCACGTATGACGATTAATGTCTTTCCATGTAGTGTCAAGCTTTGTGACTTGTGTTTGGTTATCGCATATGCGAGGGTGATTAGAAATGTTATCTTGTGGTACCAAGTCCCGTTTAGGACATTTCGTGTGTGCTTCGAGCGTCTGAGTGTAATAGGCTCGCATGTGGAAGAGATGATGGCATGAATCTTTGTTAACATGCTTATTGTTTCATGCCACTCCAGGTTGCGAATAGTTCCTATTGTCCCATTAGCAGCTCCTATTATCAAAATAATATTTTATGTTAGCATGATCCTAGCACCAATCGCTACGTGGTGAAGCTCACGGAAATTTGGATTCTGGATCGATGATCTGATCTTGTAATTTTGGAATGTTATTTGCATTCGATACGACCTGTACTTGCATGATGTCAGTTATTAGAAATTGCGATCTCAAGATATTATTGTTATATCGTTGTGCATCCTGTTTGTGCGTGCATAAGACAGTGGTCTCTATGTCGATGAAGATTGTCCCAGTGAGGTATTGTTCAATTTGACCTTCTGTGCCTCCTCGTCTGTGATGATTGTCCCAGTGAGGTATTGTTCAATTTGACCTTCTGTTGGTGTTGTAGTGCGAATGATGTTTAAGAGGTTGTTGAAATCAGGATCTTCTAGGTGCCGGATTGAGACATGCATATGGTGAAATGTAGCGATTCTCTAGAAAGGTGAGTTGCTAATGTGACACTTATGACAATATTATTTGGGAGCAACTCTGCATTTGCATACTGGCAGGAGCTGCTACATGTCACAAAAAAAAATTAGCTTTTTGGAGTGGAATGGATTTAGAGTATTGCTGTTGCAAATCTCACACAGCTGTTGGACTAACATGTTCATCATGGATATCTCATCGATGATGATAGTGTTTGCTGTGATTTGGAAAGTGTGCTATGAAACATCTCATTCTTCTTTGGAAGTGTGAATTGATGATGGACTGTTGTCGCAAGGCAGCTCAAGCATAGTGCTGCAGCACTAGTCGTCATTGACAACACTATGGACTTCTCGTGTAGGACATGATGATAAGTTATGTACTTGATCATGAATGTCTTTTCTGGCCCAGGTGTGCCACAAATAATATGCAGCCCCATTGGTGTCTCAAAAATATTATTGTAAATAGCTCTTTGATCTTCGGTCAAGGTCGAGGTTTGCATCTCCTTGAACTGGTCTAGTAGTTGCAGGATTCTTATGCAGTTGATTTCTAGTGTGTTATCACTTGCATCTTCACAAATGGTGAGGGAAGTATCATCGAGCGCTCGTAAAGAACTCATCTGCAATATCAGGTTAGTCAATTGTTATCATTTTTCATCAACTAGCATATGAATCTTACAGTAGGCTGAGACGAGCGTCTCGATGTTCTGCTCCGTTTGGACGATTCCACGAATGTGACATTCGAGAAAGTATGATCTTGTTTGATTGGATGGAGAGAGTTCATGCTCATTTTTGAAATGGATCCTTTTAAGCAGTTGATTGAAGAAGAAGCCCTCAAAGTGGTGAGCTGGATGGTAGTCAGTGAAGCGAACGAGCCATGCGCTCGGATATACATAGTTGTTGAATGAGTCTATCATTGTACCCTGTGTTGTATTGCATCTTCATTCTTTTTGCGGTGTGAATGACTTCCAATATTCATAAAACGTGAGTTGGTCTAGTACAATTGGACGCCCATAATATGTATCGATAGGATGGATTGTTGTGACACAATAGTTTCATAAGTACCTTTGTCGAAGCTCGGGTGGTGAGGAGTCGATCGAGTATACAGCCTCGTTGCAATGAATAGTGGGTACTTGTAAACACGTCAATGTTGCCTCAGTTGGTGATGTTGGCTTGGATAGCACGTATGCGGTAACCATCTTCAGCTTTAATGGATCAAGTGTCTCAAGGCCCAATCGTTTTGCATCTTCAATATTCAAGTTTAGATTTCCTACAAGCTCCATCTTCATAGCGTACTTTAGCAAGTAGTATGAGAGGTCCGTGGTTGTGATTCTCTGAATGTTCATGTGCCCTTGCCATAATAGCAATATTATAGCATGGTATGGGACCAAAAGGATGTGATACACATGCCTTGCAAGTCATACATGTTGCTAGTTCTCCGTGAGACTTCTCGGCGTGTGTGTGTAGTAAGACATTAGAGAAGCAATATAAGGAGGTACTATGTTGGATTGTTGTAGACTATTAAATTGTGTAAGTTTCTTGCTTTTCCCAGTCCAAAGCTCGAATTTTCCACATGATGCACAGAATTTAGCTTCTTAATATGTTGCGAGCAGTCACTATTCCAAACACTTAGCAATCTGTCTAGAAACATCCAAGATATTGTTGAGGGTTATAATTTCTTTCTTTTTTTTGTCTAACGTCCTAGTTATAGATAGGCGTTGTTTCTTAATAATCCTATCTATTGCCATTATTCTAAACGTAGGTGTTGTGCATCTATCATAAGCAAGCGAGTACAGAATTAGTTTATGTGTTCTACAAATAATCCAACATTAACAAAGAACAAACTTGAAGTAGCGAGTTTCTTCTTTATGAAATTTGCAGAACTATAAAGGATTTCCTTTGTTGTAAAGTTTCCTTCTTTTTTTCTCGTAAATTAAAAAAAGAGAAATACCTGATTATAAATTAACCTGACAATAGCAGGTCCATCAAACAAACATGTGTGATTAAGCGTTCTCTTCTTACACCTCGACACAGAAATAGAAAAAGAAGAATTTAGAATATGAAAAAGGGATTTATTAAAAAAAACATCAGATGGAAAACATATATATATATATATATATATATATATAATTTATATAACCACACATAGTGTGGATGGGGAGGCAATGCGCTTCCTTCTCCAAAGAGTTATAATTCGAGGGAACGGGCCCTTCCCCATGCGTTGAAGTTAAAATCGTCGAGAGTATTAGCGCTGAGATTGAGTATTGCGACTTATGTAGGAGACTAATATATTACCTGGATCTCAATGAGCGTACCTGCACTCCAAGTCCAGCATCATCCAAGTTCTTATATAAACCAACCATATGCATTTGCAATACGTTTGAAATAGAAACAATGTCAAAATACGGTATCATTAAATAATAAATTATTAATCTAGCTTGTAACGGGATTTCTTGGATCTTTTCAAAAAAGTAGTTTGCATGGATCAGTCGCACACTTAAAATTAGTCAATCCACTATCTTGATTTAAATTACTCACAAGTTGATGATACATTATGTTTAGTGTATTAGAACTTATTTATTGAAAACTCGAGAATTCGCAACTTCAGATCATAACTTTTTTTTCTTTTTAAATACTTATGAATTCAATGTAAACATAGAATATAGGATCAACTAGCATGGAATGACTTTGTATATTCGATTTGCCTTTATTACATCAAACATTAATTTGGGATCATATCGTATCCCATCTCTTGTAATTGTCACATACATATATCAGACTTGATTCTCCTCGATGAAAATAGATTGCATGGACTCTGTAGTGATATGTGGTCTTTTGGATGTTGTTTAAGCATCCTTTGGAAATGTATTGAACTAGTTTAACATCTCTTGACCATTGTGCTTGGCCAGTGAGAATCTGTAAATTGGGTATATATTTCGCTATGTAAAGGCTGATTTTACAAAGCTCTGGGAATATCCAACCTAGAGAGAAAATGTATGAAGCAGATGTCCAAGGTTTTTTTATACTACCATCATATAGCTCAGGAACTAGCCAACCCATCTTGCCAAGTCTCTCTCTTTCGAGCTCAATTCTATTCTTGTACTTAGTATCTTCCTCACTAGAATGTCTAGCTAACAAGTTCTCCTTTGAATTTATTACATATGTAGCGCATCCCCAGTCACAAATACCAATCTGCACTCGCATAGTAGCTACATAGTCCAGAAGGACATTTCCACTGTGTAAATCATTGTGGATCCAACCTTGTTAGTACAGCTTCTGAAGGCCAAGGCAAAGAGCAAAACAAAGTTCTGGTACGAGAATCACAACCTATTCTATGTTATTTGCAGAGATTTTCTTTGTATCTAACTCAGGCTTAGAATGCATGAACCTTTTTTTGCTTTCTTTGAAAAATGTGTACAGTGTCTCTCCATTAAAATATGGTGTGAAAATCCAATGTGGTGCACTTATTGACATAGCAATTGGCTGAACCAGGACGCTATGTTTAACTTGCATTGTTGATTCTTTCATGAAAGTAGACTCTCTTTTCTCTGCATTGCCTTTAAAACTCTTTGCTACATAATAAGCAATCGGGCTTATGCCTGGTACTCCTTTGATTCTTGCTAGGAAAAGTTGCCCTTCAGACCCAGCACCGATTTTTTAATCCTTATATATTTCATATGCATGATCTTGCAGCCAAGTAGTATAGGTTGTTGTAGGAAAAGGCGTAGCAGTACTGTCCACTTGTTGTGTAGAAGCATTGTTCGATGTATTTACTGTGGCACGTGCATATTCCTTGGTTGGATTTGGACCAATCTTCTTCTTAGCTAGCGTGTATAAATTTGCTCGTATACCGCGGGCTTATCTTTGTTTCCACATACTATGCCAAGCCAAACAATTCTCATTCGAAGATAGCGATTTGTTTACATATTGTGCATGCTATGTGATATTTCCTATGATGGTCGTCACATGCTTTTCCAATTCTTTTGACCAGGCTACATTTGTGAATATGTCTTTTACTTAATCTCGTATCTTTGACACATCTTTGATTTTATTTAGCCTTTGCATCACATGTTGTTTGAATACATTTAACAGAGCATCATCGTCCCCGATTTTTTTGATCATTGTCTTGTCCATGTGTGCGACGAGTAAGAGTACTTCTCTTTGAATATAGGCAAAAAGCCTCTTCAATTCTTTGGAATGTTCCTTGGTTGCCATGCTAATACGTTCAGCACATCCTAAATGAAAGCAAAATACAAAATTAAGAGACAGGAAATTAAAAATTATGTGACAATATTATAATTGCAAAGTCAAGATCATGCTAATAAAACATATGAGCAGATCCTTATGGAAATACCCCAAGGTACAAAGTTGATATTATATAGTGAACTTAACAAATCTTTCTTATTCTGGGTTTTATGGTAATTAAGACAACATCAAACAATATACCATATGAGCATATCCTTGCGGAAATACCCCAAGGTAAAAAGTTAATATTGTAGAATGAATTTAACAAATTCAAAAATTTTATCATGTCGAAAGAATGGCCAATCAATATAGCATAGGCTATCATAGGCATCGATGACCCCCCCTTCCAACCAATTGAACCGGCTTCCGGCTTAGAGAAAGCTAGGTCTGTAAGATGGAGCATTCGAAGCTCTAATCCATAATATCGCATGCTAACTATTGTACAAGTTTAATTCAAAGGGTTTGCAATTACATGCTGAAGCTTTGGTTGTGTATGATATCGATTGCCAACATTGAATGCTGTAGCAGAGCTAGGATCAACAAACTTAATCTATGACAACCGAAAGCTCATTCATGAGATCAAGGTCTCTTTCACTGATGATATCTGGGAGCAAACCCAAAACCAATCCTTCGCTTTTCCTCAGCATCCGAGGTTTTTTTAACGGTTCAAGCCATAGAAAGAGAGAGTTTCTTGATTACAAAATTGGCTTAACCGATGAGTTTGCTTGGGCAATGGGCGACAGCGCAAAACATCACGTGTAGAGTTCACAAAAGCTTAAATTATTGGTTTAGAAAGACACGGTTTCTTGATTACGAAATTGGCTTAATCGAGCAATGGGCAGAAGTGCAAAACATCACATACAGAGTTAAACTCCCTACGAAGCTTCCCCTCTCGGCTAGATCATGGAGCATAAGAAAGAAATGGGGTGTAGCTTCATTGAGTTCATTAGGGGAACCTATTCGAAGCCCCACGCAGTGGTGATCCCTTATCCTGCGCAAGGCCATATTGCTCCGATGATGCACTTGTCCAAAAAGCTAGCAGCTCAAGGCTTCACCATTACCTTCATCAACACCCAACACAACCACCAAATTCTCGTTAGAGCCTTTCCCCCCACCACCCTTGACGTTTGCCTCGTTGCCGTGCAAGACGATAGAGACGATGGAGGCACCACCGGCCATAAGAGCATCGTGGAAATCTGCAAAGCTTGGGTGCGCACGGAAGACGGTCTAGCAGAGTTGATTGCAAAGCTACTGTAGGAGGACCCGCCCCCTATGTGCATAGACAACTATGACAAAGGCGAAGCAAGCTGAGGAAAAGCAGGATGAGAAGGTCTTCTATGAATCTCTCCTATGACCTCGTGAGCAGGTTTGCTGATTGGCATTTGGATATTCGCAAACTTATGCATTTGTGGATTGCTCCTTGGCAACAATTTTCTCTCTGAACACCCGCACCTGTAGATGGGAAACGCACAACCAGTTTCCTTGACAGTGTTCTACATGGAAAAGCAAAGCAAAAAGCTTTGCTAAAGCAAGCAAAGGACTTGCGAATCAAATTTGCAGCTCCATGAACTGCCACTGGGCCAGCGAGAAACTTTTAGGAATTGAAATTCGTAACTTTTTAGAGTAATGGGATGATCCTTATGAATGGTTCGTGCTCTAGCCTCAATTCGAGACGAATCTCTTCGGGCGCACAATTCAAAAGGTCCTCGCTCTTAATGCGAGTTGTTCCTCCATGAAGGAAGAGAAAAGCAAAAACAGAGATGAATTCGAAAGAAAGAGCAAAGATGAAAGGAAAGAGAAGAGAAGGTAAGAACGAAACAGAATCTCTTAACGGGAGGTCAAAGAGCAGATCAAAAGAGAGCGCAAGACCATGATCAAGAAAGAGACAGAGATGACACCTGATGAAAAAAACAGAGAGAGAGATGAGAAATTACCTAGATGTGGCTGATCAATGATCAGTAACCTGAAAGCTGTATGCCCAAAGAAGTGCTATCTGCACAAAAAAAACTCCTAGGCAATCCCAAGTTGGCAAAGATTGCAAATAACATACTCATATATAAGCACGACCTAACTTGAAAAGCTTCTCTCAAAAAGCTTTTCTTTGTGATTTTTATTCTTTCAAACGCAAAAGAATAACTTGAAAAGATCACGTGAAAAGCTTTTGTCAAATATGAACCATTTAGATCAATTTACATCAATGGCGTCTATTCATGACATGTGGCTCAAGGAGATGTAAGAAAACCCAAACATCCCTTTAGGCTGCCTACCATAAATATTTTCTAAGATTTCTCAATCGATCTACGCTCCCAAGTTCGAACATTTCAAAGTTGATTCTTTGTCTCATCTTGATTCATCTCTTGTGTGATCTTTATATGGCCTAAGTTGATGCTCCGTCTCGTCTCGAGTTGTCTCATCTGTGATCTTCATATCGCCTAGCATCTCGTAGAACTCGAATCAGATACGAAATGGCCAATTGCAGTGTTCCTTTGAAATCTCCTCCGAAGTACGACATTGCACGAGCTACGTCATGACCACAAAAAATCTTCTCGGCTTGCTTTCTTCAGGGGTGGTTTTTGTGATTTGGCTCGTGTTATGGAATAGTGCATATTGTAATTGTGGACATTATGTACATTCCACCACTCTTACTAAGGTGTTACTTTTAAAATAGAGGTAGACTCTCCTTCAATTATTACCCCCATTTATGTGGAATCAAGATAACAAGTAAGAAATCCCCCTTTGTTATCTCCAAGGAAAGGGAGAACTTAAAAAGTGCATTTAAGAAAACAAAAGTGCAATGAGGTATACCCCCAAACCAAAATAAAAAAAATAAAAAAGATGAATTACATTCATGGGTCCTTCCATCTTGGATGGAAGAGGAATGGATGTGTGCAATGTTGTTTACACTGTTAGGAGTGTGATGTACACCAAGGAGTGGTCCAACATGTAAATGTAGTTTGAACCATGCATAATGTATGCGTCTATGTTGCCACAGACCCAAATTTTGATCCATAGATTATTGTTGGGTGGGAGATTCGTTTGCTCATGTTATGTGTTTCCATGAAGTTTCGAAGTGCATTTAGATTGTGGCCGGGCTTACAGTAGAGAAAATGTTGAAATCTCTGATAGCGTGAGCTGAGTTTGCTTGCTTTACATGTGGCATCAAGCGTTCAAACAGTGTAGGAGAGCGTCCATGTAGATGTTGATTATGGTCACGTCATTGAGTTGTGGCTCGTTGAAAGTTGTTAGTAAACACCTAACACCTTGTTTATGGAAGAATTGTTTTTTTACCAAAGCGAAGTTGTCTTTGAAGTACTTGGCGAGACCTAGGCCATCTGTGCTAAGCGTGTGGAAAAAATCGGGTATGGAAGATGCACTTTCTTGCTTTATATGGAGCTCTTACATGCACACTCCTACTCCAGACCTGAGCTCTCACTCTCTAGGGTGAATCCAAGCTAAATATGAGTAGAAGCACCACAAGCAAGCTGAAAATCCAACCTCTACTAGCCCATCTACTCATCCATCATCCGATACAATTGATCCTCCATCATGGCATTGAACATCACCAATGTCCACTTCTCCACACATGTGGAGGCAAATGGATGAGCCCAAAAGGGATGTGTATGATAGCCAACCACATTGATTGATCCCCCTATTGGGTTGCCGTATCATGACTCTCAACTCTCGAGGCATAGGATATAGGTCCAGAATCTCAAGGTAGTTCCACGGCCCTCGAGCCTCTAGATGTCCCTTGGTAGAGGGAGTCTAGCATGAAGTCTCGAAGAGGAAAATTAAAAGGACAAACCCCCTCTACTTGACACCCTTGAAGAGACTGAGTCATGCAAAGGGGGAAAGAAGGTTGTTGAGGTGAGGGGAGAGGGCACGGTATTGCCCTTACTCGAGGGATGGGTCTAGAGGAAGCACAAGAGAGGAAAGGAATGGGTGAACCTACTTCGGCAAGAGGGGTAGGGGCGGAGGGGGAAGGGGTGGGGTGGGTGACTAGGGTGATAACATCAGGGGGGCAAGGGGAAGGGGGGGGGGGGCAAGGGGCCATTTCTCTTCTTTCCATCTCTTTATCTCTTTTCCTCTCTTCTCTTTCTCTCATTTCTCTAATTTGGATTATCCTGTATATTTTGCAAATCGACAACTTAACGATGCCAAAATGAATTATACAACCATGGAGAGGGAAGGCCTTACAATGGTCTACATTGTGAAGAAGTTTTGCCACTATTTGTTGGCAAACAAATTTATGTTCTTTGTAGACCATTAGACACTTCTTTATTTAGTAAATAAACTCATATGACCGTATGCACCATGCTATGGATGCTTGTATTATTAGAGTTTGATTTCACCATTGTAGTTTGCAAGGGAAGAACTCATTTTATGGTGGACCAATGTTTAGGATCCCCATTGAGAGCTAGCAACAATTGACAATGATGATGATGTCCCTAATGCCCCATTATTCCTTGTTGAAATAGTATCGAATTGGCATAGGAGGTTGGCCACTTTTTGGCTAATGGGTTTCCACAAGACAAGGTCCTTAACAAGGATAAGGCCCCAAAATCATTAAGGATGTAGAGCTATATCAATTGCTTTTTGATCAAGTATACTGAATGGGAAAAGATGGAATTATGCACCGTTGTGTATGTGAAGATGAGTTTGTTGATATTACATTACCTCAAACATAGAGGGCCTTTTCTTTGCTAATCCTACCAGCCACGGATTCTAATCAAGAGCTTGTTTCGTGAGTCGTGAATTTCTCTACCCAAAACCTCTTTTTCTTTTAGCTGCCTCTAGAATCCTCCCTCCTAGCCCATTGCATGCCATGTGGACTTCTAGATGCCAAGTGTTCTTTTAGGGGACCTTAGTCTTTACCCCTTCTTGGCATCCCTCTCTAATGCTAGGCCCCACTTATGCCTAGCCACACTCAATTACATCCAGCGTTGCAGTGTCAAGCCCTCTTGGTTTTCTGCCTCACCATAATCGCGCTGCATGGCTCCAGGATTATGTTGATGTAACATTCCCTTCCCGTTAAGAATGGTTTACATCCTCGAAAACAAAATTGGGAAACCTCCTCTAGAGATTTCTTACCCTTTCCCATGTTGAACTCTCTTCAGATCTATCTTTCCACTTAACCAGAAATTCTTGCCATATTGTGTGTCGCGTTCTTTTTTCTTGTCTATCTAAAATTATTTTTGGTTCATGTGGTAAAGATGCAAGTTCAATGAGTTCACCTAGTACTTCATTTCTAATGAGATTATCATCATCTCCTAATTTTCTTTTTAGCCTACTAACCTTGGGGCACCAACTCCCTTTAGTAAGAAAACCTATTAAAATCTTGAGTATGAGATGAATTTAACAATATGCTAAATTTGGGTAATACATGAAAAAGTTACATCATTTTGAAAAGAGATCGGTTTTCATATTTTAGTGTATTTTTTGTTTTACCCCCCCCATCCAAAAGACCCCCCCCTTGGGCCTCACATATTATGAAAAATATGTACAAATCTTAAAATCTTGCATATTTTTCAAGGTATATACCTTATACTCTGTGGGAGGGGGGACATGAAACTTTCATATTTTTCCCTTGCATATTTGAATTTTTTAAAGGAAATCCATGCATATTAAATATGGACCTTATCCTCCCATACCTTGGATTTTGGACGAGGGTAGTAACATGTTACATATTGAGTTGGTGCCCCAGGCTACTAACATGAAAAACCGGATGTACTCTACATCCCTTAGGTAAGGCTAATTTGTAAGCAAGTTCTCCAATCCTCTTAAGTATTGTGAATGGTCCACAATACCTAGGAGACAATTTCAGACATTTACCTGTCTTTAGAGATTTTGAAGATTCACGTACCTTAAGGTAGACTTTCTCATTTATTTCAAACTCTAACTTTCTACGATGTGGGTTTGCATAACTTTGTGCTCTATCCTGAGCTCTTCTTATGCTATCTTTAGCTAACTTAAGCATTTGATTCATATCCTCAAGAAAGTCTTTGGCGGCTTAAACCTTCTCTTTTTTGAGTCCCACTATCATTGGGGCTCTTGGTTGAAATCCATACATCATCTCATGAATGGACTAAAACCTATAGCTAAATGTTTGGTACTGTTATATGCAAACTCTAATATGGGCAGATACTGTTCCCAATTAGTTTGTTGTTTACTTACATATGCTCGAAGCATATCCTCAATGATCTCATTGACCCTTTCAGTTTGACCACCACTTTGTGTGATTCGTGGTGCTCATATTCAATGAAGTCTCTAATCTCTTAAGCACAGCCCTCCAAAAATGGCCAATTTGCTATCCCGATCACTAACAATACCGGCTGGTAGCCCATATAATCTATAGATACGCTCCACAAAATAGCCTAGCTAATTCTGGAGTTTTAACATCTTCACTGATAGGAATAAAATGAGCCATCTTGGTCAACCGATCCACAATTACCCACACTGAGTCCCTCTGTGTCCTAGGTAATCCCACAATGAAATCCATGGAGATACTTCCCCATTTGCCAAATGGAATCTCCAATGGGTGTAGGAGACCTACGTGAAGGCATTCAGCCTTATTGACCTAGCATTTTTGGCACTTCAATACATAATCTTGGACGTCCTTAACTATTCTAGGCCAAAAGAATTGTCTTTTCAGAAGCACATATGTCTTCTGAATTCTTGGGTGTCCAGCACTTAGACTATCATGACATTAAAAAAGAATTTGGTGCCTAATGTCATTATTATCTGAGACACATATTCTACCCTTGTAGAGTAGGTAGCCATCTTCAAAAGTATATTTTTTCGACTTGAGTCCTTTATCACCAACTTGTGGTGTGTCGCCATTTCCATGCGACTCCTCAATGAAAGCCTCTCGATTAGTTGGATCCTTATTTCTAATTTCCTTCTATATTTTAGAGAAGTGAGGATCAAACTCACATTTCCCCTTTAAGGACTCTAGGAAATCATTCTGAAATTGAGTAAAACTCAATTCATTAACAATTGGCAATCGGCTAAGAGAGTCTGCTGCCACATTGAACTTCCCTTTCCTATATGTCAATTGTATATCAAACTCTTACATTAACTCAACCCATCTAGCTTTTCTACCTTTAAGCTCTGGCTGATTACAAATCCACTTAATGCTCTCCTGAATGATCAAAGATGATCTCAAAATTTACACCATATAAGTAGTGCCTGCACTTTTTAAAAGTAGCATATAGTTCCTTCTCATATGCCGAGTAATTCCATTGGGCACAATCTAACTTCTTTCTTTCAAAAGCCACTGGTTGACCTTTTTGTAAAAGTATCGACCCAACAGCAAAATCATTGGATGTGTCTCAGGTTCATTGGGATCCACTGCTTTTAAGACAGGATCTGCCGCTATAGCTACTTTTAATTTTTCAAAGCTTCTATTTTGAAATTCAATCCATATGAAGGTGCTTCCCTTTCGCTTAAGCTGGTTTGTCTCATCAAAACAACAATCCTAGCATAATCCTAAATGAATCTCCTATAGAATCCTGACAAACCTAAGAATATCTGTAATTCTTCTAGATTTGTAGGATGTAGCCATTCCAATATGACCCTTACTTTATCAGGGTCCATATGAACCCCTTCTTGGGATATTATATGTCCCAAGTATTTCACTTCTTTTGCAAAGAATTTACATTTGGATTCTTTAGCAAAGAGTGAATTATCTCTAAGTAGCTGCAGCACTTTTCACAAATGTTCCAAATGCTTTTTCCTGGTTTTACTATAAATAAGGATATCATCTAAAAATACTACAATAAATTTCCCTAGATATGGCCTAAAGACACTATTGATAAGTGTCATGAAAGTTGCTGGAGCATTAGTTAATCCAAATGGCATTACTTTAAATTGACAATGTCCATACCTAGTACAAAATGATGTCTTAGGGACATCCTCTTCCCTAATTCGTACTTGGTGATATCATGATCTTAAGTCAATTTTAGTAAAGTATTTTGCCCCTTGCAATTGATCAAAGAGCTCATCAATGCAAGGCATAGGATATTTATTTTTTATGGTGATTTTATTTAGTGCTCGGTAATCTATGCATAAATGCATAGTACCATCTTTTTTCTTTACCCTAAAACTGGTGCAGACCAAGGTGAGCTACTTGGTTGGATTTGGCCCTTCCTAAGATATTCCGTTAGTTGTCTTTTGACCTCACGTTCCTCCGTTTGAATAAGCCTATATGGGGTTTTACAAATAGGGGTAGATCTAGGAATTAAATCTATTTTATGATCTACTTCTCTCTCAGGAGGTAAACCATCAGGTTAATCAGACAAAAAAACATCTTTAAATTCAAACATTAAATCATTGAAATAAGATTTATACTTTTTAACATTATAAAAAACAATATTACTTTTTTCTGATGCATAAGTACACAGAGATATACCTCGCATTCTTCTTGGTGTAGTAGTCATTCCAATTCTATTGCACAAATAAGAGGAGAGTTAGACACATCATGTTCTCCTTGAATCTGGAAGACTCTACCCTCTTTTTCAAACATAACGGAGTTATTAAGATAGCTCCACTATAAGCTATGCCCAAGACTATACAGCCATTCTCGACCAAGAACTACATCTATTCGGCCAAGATGCATGATTTGGAAATCCAAGGCATCCTAATAACCTTGAATATCCACCTCCACACCATGTATTACGGTGTCCCAAACTTTTTTATCATTGCCCTTTGCCAAAGAGACCACATATTTATGGGCACTAGGACTCTCAGGCAATTTTAATTTCTTAACTAATGAGTAGTTCAATAAATTATGTATTGCACTATCATCGATCATAACTCTTACTCTTTGCCCTTAATTTTTCCATGCATCCTCATTAAATTATGAGGACCAAAGGTGGCCTGCCACATTGCCGATGATAGACAATACATGTGGGTGCTATCCTCATGATAGACCTCTACCTCAGTGTACTTTTCAATACCATTAAGTGGCAACACTTGCACCACATGTACTTGCTTTTGTGGAAGTCTATTTGGGGCTTTAGCTCCCACTTGTTTATTTTTAGGGCAGTTCCAAGCAGCATGGTCTTTGCCCAAACATTTGAAGCAAAGATTTTTTTGCTTGGCCCTTTCATAATCCTCTTTCTTCAAGAGAGGATAATTTTGTGTTTGAGGTTTCTTAGGTGGTACCTGAGGAACCTCCTTCTTAAAGTGCCCCTTTCTTTTCAAATTGGAAAATTTATTGAACTTTGGAACAAAACCCATTTGCTTTGAAGTTCCAACTTTGAATTTTCTCATCGTATCATCATATATTTGGGCATACTTAATAGCTTCCTCAAATGTTTTAGGAGAATTTCTTTTCACCTCACCTTATAAGTGTCTTTAAGAGTCTCACAAAACCCCTTATCTTTTGGAATTCATCAATTCCCTTTAACTTAAGGACTACCTCCCTATAGTTTTTCTATGTACTGGACTAGAGTGTTTTTACCCATTGTGCAATTGTCCCAAGCCTCCCACGCTCTTTCTAATTCATTTTCTGGTAAAAAATCTTTTAGGAAGGCTTGTTCAAAATCAGTCCAATACCTAGGAATTCTATCATTCTCCCTGAGGCTCATCCACCATTTATAGGCTTTATTTCCAAGGGAAAGACTTGCTTCCACGACTTGATTTTCAAGAGGAGTATTTCTGAGTTGATGGAAGTCTTGTTAATTTTGCAAGAATGTATTTATCACATCTTTATTACGCTCCTTTTCTTCCCCATTGAAAATTGGCATTTCAAGTCCTTAAGGATATTAGAGGTTTCTCTAAGTCGAGAGGTGGACCTCTCAACTTGATTAGGAGGAATCAATGATTTTTCTATAATAGTTACTGATTGAGAATCGGCTAACTTAGTTATGGATTCAACTAGGGTTTTCAATGTATCACTAATAACTCCTAGCTGTGTTTCTATATTTTGCGTTTGAGTTTCAAGTTTAGTGAATTCCATATATGGAATTCCATAATCACCATAGTCTATGTCCTCCATTTCCACATTATCCTCTTGAGTTTCAATCTGTACCTCCTCATGTGTTTCCTCTCTAACTATCGCTTTTCCTTTTCTAGCCCTTTCCTCGGCCTCCCTAATCATATCATCCCTTTCTGGAGTTGTCATTTTAAAGACGTGTATTTTACCAAAATTTATGTTAGAGAGAAAAATGCGATGCCCACTTCCCTAGTCTTTGAAATCGACATGTCCTTTAATTTGCAAGCGATCTTTACTGTCGATTCCACTTTTGCACTTTCTTCTATCTTGAACTCCTTGCTTTGAAATCTCAAACTCCTCGAACCGATCTCCAATCTTCTTCTTTGAGGATGGCGAGGTTAGGAAGATTGGAAAGAACAAGGGGGTAAAAAAAAGTTTTGGAACCTTAGGAACAAGAGGGGTAGAAAAGGTATTGATGAGTTGGCTTGTTTTCTAAGGTCTTAGAAACCTTAGATGATGTGGCTTCCCTCTGTGTTTTACAGGTCGACGAGATGATTTGTGCGATGATCTTATCAAATAGTTGTGCAACGATTTGCACGATGATTTGCAGGCTCTAAGATTTTGTAGGCTACTACTAGGTTGCGCCATTGTAGCAGAGCTGATAGCTCGAGGCTACCTAACATTCACAACCTCGCACAACTCACAATAAATATAACGCCCGCAGAGTAGCCACGGCTCCCACACCATAGCACTCCCTCTGTGCAAGAAATGATGCAAGCTATTCCAATCTCCCTTGGACCTTAAGTATTGACTGAGCCTAAGATGCACTTCGCAAAGCGTGTGGCCACCCTGAGCATGGAACTTGGAAGTATTGCAATTTTTTCAATGGTACCGTCTGGTCGCCTTGCATTAATGTCTTATTGCTAGCTGCCTGTGCTGCCCCGTAGTACTAAGTAGAAGTAAGTAGCTCTCTTGCTAGCTTCCCACCACGGTGTCAACCACAACTCGAATTAATGCTAGGAACCACAAAAACTCGAATTAATGCTAGCTTCCCTTCCTCATCATGGCTCTGATACTAGTGTTACATTACCTCAAACTTAGAGGGCCTTTTCTCTGCTAATCCTCCTAGCCACGGATTCTACTCAAGAGCTTGTGAGTCATGAGGTTCTCTGCCCAAAACCTCCTTTTCTTTTAGCTCCCTCTAGAATCCTCCCTCCTAGCCCACTACATGCCATGTGGACTTCTAGATGCCAAGTGTCCTTCTAGGGGATCTTAGTCTTTACCCCTTCTTGGCATCCCTCTCTAATGCTAGGCCCCACTTATGCCTAGCCACACTTAATTACATCCAGCATTGCAGTGTCAAGCCCTCTTGGTTTCCCACCTCACCATAATCATGCCGCATGGCTCCAAGATTATCGTTGATGTACTAGTTGATGTGTTGGAAGAATCCCACTTACGCATAGCAAGAGGACATTTTGTAGGAGAAATCATGACCCACAAGGGTTATGGCAGCCCACACTTTTTGTAGATGTGAACAAATTTGCTAAACATTACAACCCCTACCAAAGAGCCTCCAACCCTCATAAGAAGGACTACATGCCCCTCATAGGTATTATTACAAATTAACCCTTTCAAAAGTGGGTATTGAGAAAAACTTATAATACACAAGAGGAAGCAATGCTCATGAATCACCTTCCTTTCCCACACACCTCTCTACATTCTTCTTACACCTCATTAAGAAGGTAATTAATACCCTTTACACACATACTTTAAAGATTCCATATCACCAAGGCTATCCACACTCCACAACTATGTCCACATACTCTATACATCAACAATCTCCCATCAAGCTCAAAATGAGTTTGTACATCATATAGGCCTATAGCCTCTCTGAAAAAGCAAAACTTATCCTCACCCAAGCCGTTGGTAAAGATATTTGCAACCTGTGCATTTGTCTTGACACACCTATGTAGTGATAATCGACCTCCATGTGTTAAGTCCTTGCATAGTAAATGGGATTCCTAGCTAGCATTATAATGCTTATATTGTCATAGCATATTACAATTCGACCATCAATGCATACACCTAACTAATGTAGAAATGATCCTTCACATGCTACTATGGTAGCCTCTTTATACTCAACTTTGGTTCTCCAACTAATTACCCCACTTCCAAGAGAGAATGAATACACACTAGTAGATCTTCAATCATCAATGTTGCTAGCCCAAATTTCATCCGTATACCCATGCAATCATATCTGTCTTTCCTTTGATTAAAACAAGCCAACATTGATTGTGGCTTTCACATATCTAAGTATCCTCCTCACTGCATCAAGATGGCTCTTGCAGGGCTTTTGCATATACTAAATCACCACACCTAATGCATAACTCAAGCGTAGCCTAGTGATGGTGATATATATTAGGCTTCCAATCATCTTTTTGAACATCATGACATCCTACAAGTAGTTGCCATCATCCACCATCTTTTGCATTTTGCTCAAGAGGAGTTTTAGTTGGTTTGCAAACTATTGTACCATATTTTTCGAGCATATCTAAGGCGTATTGCCTTTGAATCATCCAAATACCATGAGGAGTATCAATGGCCTCAATGCTTAAAAAGTGCCTGAGCTATCCTAGGCCTTTCATCATTTCAAACTCCCTTGCCAATTGCTTCTTTATGGCTATAATTCTTGCATCATAGTTTCTTGTGATGATCAAGGCATCATTGTATAGGATTATGATCATCATTTTGGACTCCTCTCATTGCACATACAAGGAGTAATCAATTTAATGTCAGCTTTGGACTATCTACAACTTAATGTCAGTAAGGTTTTACTTATCTTCTCATACCAAGCTCTAGGAGCTTGCTTTAGCCTATATCAACTTTTCTCAGCTTGCATACATGCATTGGAAACTTAGGGTGCACATAACCCTCTAGTTGTAGCATGTATACCTCCTCTTGCTATGAACCATTTAGAAAGGCATTTTTAACATATATCTACCCCATTAATTCCAACCAAACATGCTAGTCAATGCAATAATCACCCTTATGGTAGTCATCTTTGCTATGGGTTTGAAAGTCTTATCATAATCTAAACCATATATTTGGGCATAACCCTTTTCTACTAACTTTTCCTTGTACCTTCCAACACTACCATCTGATTTGGAATTAACTTTATAAACCCATTTATAGTAGCCAATAAACTTTTTACTTTTAGGGAGTATGACAAGAGTCCATGTATTATGTTTATCCAATGCATCGATGGATGCATCCATCTCCTCATCCATAGCATCTCTCCAATCTAAAAGTTTGATAGCTTCTTCAAAACATGATGGCTCAAAATGTTACACTTTATTAACCATATATGCATAGTGCATCCTCAATAAATATTTTATGTCCATCTATCTGTGAGAGGTGTGACTCTTTCCCATCTCCTCAAGGGTTGTGAATTTGACACTTGCTTTCTAGAATGTGGTGGCACATATTTTGTGGCATGCTTGGTATCTTTAACTTTGACAAGCTATAAATCACGTCATCTTTACTTGCATCCTCAATAGTCTTATGAACCTCAATTTTTTGCTTCCCTTGTCCACTTGCTTACTCCCCCTTAGTCTTCCAATACAAGGGTTCACACTATCATTCTCTCTTCATGCTAAAATGGCCTTGACATAACCTTACTTGAACGTACAAATTTTAATTTTGCCTTATCAACCTTAGACATGTAGTCATCCTCAACCATAATTGCTTTTGGTTGTTTGATACCAAGATTCATGCTTAACAAACTTAACATCTTGGCTATCATACACTTGTCTTGTAGTGGGATCATAGCATTTATACCCTTTGCTTTCAATGGGTATCCAAGAAGCACATATCTCATGGCTCTTGGTTCCATTTTCTTTCTTATTTCATTGGCCACATGCACATAACAAATGTAGCTAAACACCTTCAAACATGCCAAAGTTGGCTTGTACCTATAAAGCCCCTCATAGGGTGTCACCCATGTATGGCATCCATAGGAGTTCTATTCATTATGTACAGTGTTGTGTGCATTTCCTCAGCCCTATATGTCAAGGGCATATGCACTTCATCCATCATGGCTTTAGACATGTCTCCAATCACTTTGTTTTTTCTTTCTACAATTGAATTTTGTTGTGGAGTATACTTGCAAGTAACTCATCTCTTTATGCCTTGATCATACAAGAACTCATCAAACTCATAAGACATGTGTGTTAAAGATAGTGTAAATTGCACTATCCACATAGGGCATAGGGGAAAACCCTAACCCTAACCCTAAGGGGTTCACATGTATATCTTCATGTTCATTGTTAATATACTTAGTGTACAGTTAGTATCTTGTGTGCACTCCTCTCTCTCCCTCTCTCTCATTTCCGTCATCATGGTATCAGAGCTAATGGTGTTCCACTCCCTTCATGAGTGTCAAGCCCTCCTTGTGTGAGGCATCTTCCATTGAGAGAGATTTCCGTCGAGAGAGAGTCAAGCCCTTGCTCCGTCAAGGCACAAGCCCTTGTTCCGTCAAGGCAACAAGCCCTCTTTCATGAGGCATCTTCATCTCTCAGCTAGCTCTCATCGTAGAGCCCCTTCTCCTCTCCATTTCGGATCTAAAATCTCTCCATTCCGCTTTATGGAGGTCAAGTTATGCTGTTCTGAAACTTCGTAGATTTCTTTGAGAGATCTTGTAAGGTTTTGTGAGAGAGAAAGGTTCATTTCTGAGCCTCTAAGTTTATGTAAGGTTTTCTTGAGAGGATCTCTTCTTCATCGGTTAGCAGCACCCCTACCTAGAAGCTTCTGCTAGCAGTCGTGACTTAGTGCAGGCTCCATCGAAGGAGCCCACGGAGCTCCGGGCTCGACATACACTGCTCTACAGGTTCTATGGTCTCCAACGACCATCACGACCTCCTCTCCACAGGCGGCCTCTTCTACGGCTCAACGGGCTTCACAGCAGTGACCCTCAACGGCCTCTGCCCTCAACGGCCTGCTCTCCAGCACTCCAGCTTCTTCAACGGTTAGAAGCGCCCCTAGCTTCAACAAAGTGCTCCACGAAAAGTCTCCAACGACCATCACGGCCGCCTCTCCACAGGCGGCTCCTTCAGCTGCTCTCACCTATGCCCACAGCCTCTTCAACGAGCAGACACTCCAGCACACATAACCACACAGACGGTTGAGCATAGCTCCTCCATCAACGGCCAGGCTGTACAACGAGCACCAAGCTCTCTCGGCTTCCTCGACAAAGCAGTAGCGGCCTCTCAGGTGACTCACAAGCTCGCTCCTCCAAAGGACTCTACAACGCTGGCACCCAGCAGTCGACTATCCTAGCAAGCTACAAAGCCTTTTCACCCGACGGCCTCCATCATGCTTAACTTGCTCAGCCCTACGATGGCTCCCTTCTCAAAGCAACAACTGCAACTAGAGCATCGGCTTAGCCATCTCCTCCACGAAGGCAACGATCCAATTGCCAACCTCTCTTACAAACGAGCTCACAGGCGACTTCTTTACAACGACAACCACATCAACGACCCGTTCAGAGCCTCTGCGCATGCAGGCCAGTAGCGAACCATCCTTGCAGCTGTGCCTGCCTCCTCAAACGACGCCTCCAAGCGCCACTACGGCCTCGAGGCTCCAGCAAGCCTCGATCTCCTTGACAGTCCTCATAGTAACTGCATCACAGCAGCTCTTCTCCAACGCGCCTTCTTCATGAGCTTGTCCAACACACACAGAGCCAGCCGAGCTATAAGCCACTCCAACAATAGCGCTTCAAATAACCACCTACGCATCTCCAACTCGACATTGCAGCTAGCAGACGAGCAAATGACCACGGCTCCATCGACGCAGCCAGCTTCCTGCTGACTCCGACTCCTTCTCTCTTTGTCATTCTCTCTGCGCCTCCGCTGCCTCGTCGTCCTCTTGCGCAATGGCCATCTGCGCCGCCCTCCATCGCCTGTCGTGCTCTACAGAGCTTCTCTGCAACATGACCTTCACAAGGTCCTTTGCCACGTGGCAGATAGGGCTGGCTACCCTAACCCAAGGTCACCACACACCTTAGTGTGATTGCAGTTGTGCCACGTAGCAACCTTATCCCAGATGCCACATCAGCATGGGACACCTCAGCAGCACAGTCACCCATGTGCCACCTCAGCACACAGAGTGCCAGCCAGGCACAGTTGCCTCTTTATAGGCACAGTTGTATTCTGCATGTGATCACCAGTCTGCCACATCACCCTCTAGGCCACATCATCATTTTTGGCCTTCTTGGGATCAAAGTTTGGCCTATCCTTCCGAGGGCTGTATCTTTTGATCCAGAGGGAATTTCGCAGAGCTGTAAAAGGCAAAAATGCTCGCCAGATCATGCTCTACGCGCTGAGCACCTCAGATCTGCCATTCGAGATTTCCACATGCTAGCATCATTGATTCCTCTTCATCGGAACCACCTCCTGATCCTTTGCAGCATACCCAGCACTTAAAATGAATTAAGATAAAATTCATTTGCTGCATTTATCGCATCGACGTGTAGTCTAGCTATAGACTAGCACTGCCATAGAGGAGATTCAACTCCACCAAGCCAAGTCAGCCATTGCCACATTACCTGATTAGTTCCCACCGGCGTCAGTCCCATCGGATCTATCATCGGTATTCACTTTCACACATCTGACACCAGTTCAGTCCTCTTGGCATTTGGCACTTCATCACTCAGTGTGACACTTGGCAGAGTGATCTTCCTCCTCGGATTCAGGATTGTTGCACCTTTGCACGCACACATGCCACCCATGTACAGTCACATTTGTTGACTATTTTTGGCATTGGTTTCCACACACATACATCAGCCTTGTATAGCCTCTTGGCTACTCCCGACACACAGTTGTCATCACTTTCCTACAGGCTTGATCCTTGGCACACACATTAGTTCTCACATGACTTGGTTCTGACAGTTTAGCGTAAGCCCCCCAGTGGCAGCTCCTTTACAGTGTTCTCATGGGTAGACACTCTCGCCGGTACACGGGTAAGCCTCTTGCACAGAGCACCAAACCGCCTCCATCATGGAGTTATCCACATCACACAGTTGATGATATACCAGTCATGACTCCGGACGAGATCCGTGAGTGGAAAGAGAACCTACTTCGACCATTCATTGCCACAGGGTATGTACCAGTCTATGATGCAGACTCGAGCCTCATTGGCCTTGACAGATCAGATGCAGTTGCAGATGCCTCAGATGTTAGCATGGATCAGCCCGCAGTTTCTGATCATGCACATTCCTCGGTAAGCCCTCAGCATGAGGCACACTTCTTGGTAAGCCCTCAGCATGAGGCACATTCCGCAGTAAGCCCTCAGCACGAGGCATATTTGACGGTAAGTCCTCAGTACGAGGCAGTCCCATCTACATCAGCTCAGTCTGACTTTAGTGACGTACAGCCATCACCCTCATGCATGGATCCGACTCCATCCTTTGCCACAAATACAGATACTGAGCATGAGTTCACCTATGATCATGCAGTTATTCAGCAGGTAAGTCCTCAGCACGAGGCACTCACATCTTCTGCCGCATGCAGAGATATATGCCCCAGCGCATTCAGCTCTTCAAGTGATTCCATTCTAGCATCCATCACTGATGCTTTCACCTCTGACATAGAGCATACCTTGGGCTCAGTTCCCTTCAGCAGTTCAGATCAGCAGATCAGTCTTCAGGACATTTCAGCATCGGCTCACTCATGCCGCATTGCATCCTTGGATCCAGTTATCACCACCACCACTTTTGATCAGCAGATCATTCCTCAGCACGAGGATACCTATGCATCAGTGCGGTCCTGCTCCAGTGCAGTAGACATCATCAGGTTCAGCCATAGCGCTTCCTGGGGAGACTCAGTGTTTCATCATGCACTTATGGCTGTCGTATACAGTCCGTACTTGATGCAGATCAGTGGTTGGATTCAAGATTATAGATCAGTCCCTACATCAGCATTCGGCACCTCATTCGCCTCAGGGACATTTTATGCATTTTCAGTTGCATTTCAGGCTTCTAGGCCTTTACACTGTCAGCTCCTTCTCGATGAGCCTATGACAGATGCTACATCCCATGCCGATGGATGTTTAGCCATGCACATAGCAGACGACCTTCAGCTCATGACAGTTGAGCATACAGGTTTGACAGGTTGCCATACCTTGTCAGTTTTACAGGCCTCTTCTTCAGCAGAGCAGTGTATCACACCTGCACCTTCGGCCCTAGATTTTCAGCCCTTGGATCACTCTGTCCACATCGACTATGCGGTCTTCTTCGACACTGCATCATTTGACAGAGATTATACTTCTACTGCAGCATACCTTGCACATTGCTGTCAGTTCTTTTGGGTTGGTGACACTCTCATATGTCACAACCTACAGGATCACATCTCCATAGCTACATCGACTAGCCTCACATCCGGATGCCTCTTCTTCAGAGCAGCTGCACAGTCCACGATGACTCATGACATGTTCAGCTTTGACATGTTCAGTACGCAGCCATACATGCAGACATTCACGCAGTCATCTTTTGATCGACCAGTCTTTGATCCAGGTGGACTTGACTTTCTCCATATTTCCTTCCTCTTCCTTTCGGCCTATCTTCTGGGTTTTATTCCCAAAGGCGAAGGATGACCCACAACTTAAGAGGGGGAAATCCACGATATGTACAGGATCGTAAGTTGTACTCATTGTACATGCTTCCGCTTCATAGTCACTGTGCTCACATACGCACATACTACTCTGATTTCTTTTCAGTTTTCTTTTCAGTTTTGGATGCTAGCATACGCACCAAACAAAATTCACAAAAAGGTCTTGTACATGCACCCTCTACTTACCCAGTGCAATTTAAGAGGGGGTGTTAAAGATAGTGTAAATTGCACTATCCACATAGGGCATAGGGGAAAACCCTAACCCTAACCCTAAGGGGTTCACATGTATATCTTCATGTTCATTGTTAATACACTTAGTGTACAGTTAGTATCTTGTGTGCACTCCTCTCTCTCCCTCTCTCTCATTTCCGTCATCAATGTGCTCTACATCATTATCTTTGTGGAAGAATTTCATGTGACACCCAATCTCCTTTTCAGCCATTCTTTTGTATTGGCAAAACACCTTTAATGCATCACTCTTTGCCTTCAAAAAATATACCCATGCCATTTGGCTAAAATCATCTATGAAGATAATATAAACCTTGCTCCTTCGGGAGTTACATTATCCATAGGGCCCCAAATATCAAATTGCACTATTTCCAAAGGATATTAACTCACTCCCTCCCTCTTTGGAAATCAAACAACTTTGATTGGCAAAGTGACATGCTAGACACACATGGCTGAAATCCAAATGACCATAAATAGACAACCCTCTCACAAGCTCTTTTGTTTGCATCTCTTTCAATTTGATTTAATTGATATGGACAAGCCTTTTATGCTATAATTCATCCTCTTGATCTTGTTTGTGTTCACTTTGTGCAAACATACTTTTTCACCAAAAGTAAATAGCCTTCCTCTCTTATGACCTTTAGCACCCATTTTTCCAACTTTACCATAGTAAAATTCTTCCACAGAGCATAAAAATTTATTAAACATCACTTTATAAACTTGGTTAGCCATTTAACCAACCTATGCAAGATTTTAGTGATGGTGGGAACATGCAACACATCCCTCAAAGTGTTCTCTACACCATTCTTATCAACCAATGGAATGTTTCCAATGTGGGTAATCTTATGCATGGTATCATCATCCGTAGCCACAAACTCATATCCAAAATCTTATACTTTTAAGTGAACCAATCACCATGGTATGTCATATGATTGGTGGCACCTTAGTTAATAAACCATTCATCACTTTGTGATGGAGCAAACATGCTGCCCATAACATGCTCCAATGAGCGTGGTGAAGATGCTTGCTCTTGCAATACTTGGTGTAGCATGCTCGGATAATAGAATAGATGCCAACATTAAACACTTGGAGTTTGGGGGTAGATGCTAAAGGGAGAACACTATGGTGATTGGAGAACTGAGTTAGGAATCAATACCGAATGCACAACACCGCATATGAATAGACAAAGGAAATCAACTTGTATTGATATACTCTTTATAACCAAGCTACCTTGGCTTGTAATGAATACTCAATAGAAAGCTTCCTAACCTAGCAAGCTCAAGTGAGAGGGAGAGTACTTCATCACACTCTACTCTTTTCCCTTCTCCTGTTACAACGATCATTTTACTATGTAAATAGCCTTCTAAAATATATTGCACTTGATGCGCCATGTCTTCCTATTAGTAGGACCACCCATAATCATATGCACCTCTAACTGTGAATGGTGCTCGGTCCAAAAAGTTCCACTTATTCCATCTCTTTCGAGCGAGATTGCACTCAGTTATAACTGCACTCATGTTAGCTTTAAACATACACTCATGTTGGCCTTACTCAAGGGCCAACATTTTGCCTTGGCTGTCCTTGAATCGGCTCCTGGGCTAGTGGGAATTGGCTATTGCTCAAACGTTGATGCTTTGGGATTGAAGCCATACAGATGCTGTGAAGGATGTTGCTATTGTTGAGGTGGTGGAACCAAGTGGGATGGTGGAGCAGAGGGTCCAGCTTCATCTATGGGCAAAGACTGAGGGGATAAATTGGGGGTTGTGGGGTCAGAACTAAAACTTCTGCATTGCTCATGGCGGGGTCATGGGCCTAAAAAGCTTGATGAAACTAAAGTAAGGGCTGCATATGGCATGAGGTTGAGAAATTACAAAGGAAATACTGGTTCTATCGCACCCTTAAAATTAAGGACCTTAGCGAAGGCAACCTTGGACCATTATATAGTGTAAGAAATACTAAACAAAATTAAATTATCCTGCTATGGGTCCATATTGGGTTGTGGAGATCACTTCACAAAGGACATGCTGAATCGCAACACTCCATGGAGTCAAATTGGATGGGTATATCAACACCAGTACGATTAAACATGGCATATGGTTGGCTAAAGCCTCACTTCTACACCCCCTCAGATACTAGTATCATTCATGCAAGGGCTAACCTTATGCCACTCGATGACAACATGTGGCATGGCAGCCCACACAAGAACAACAACCTATGACGTGTATTCCAAGGACACCTGTAGTGGTCCCACAATAATTTGCTTCCATGAAAGAGGTAGTTCCACAAAAACCTACTATAAGTGTGATCCTAGCCTCACCATCAACACCCCCTCAATGCTCTAATCATGCCGATCCACACCAAGGGACTTCGAGTAAGAGGCAAAAAGAAAATATCCTACCCACTTAAAAGTTAGTAGTCCCACAATGACCTATCCCTGTCATGAGGGTAGCATCACAATCTGGCAAGCAGTGGATGTGACATTGCTACCATTAGAGCAACATGGATTCTTGACAAAAGTTACCATCAACACCCTCGAGGAGTCTACACCAAGACACCCCCCACAAAGGATTGCAACCAAACTGACCACATCTTGGTTGGCAACGAGGTATGCCACTCTACTACATTCTTGAAGATTTGCCACCCTAAGAGAACTCACTTGTATGTATCACTGTCTAGATGAGTCTCAAAGTTAGGCATCTTACTACATATTTGTAGGTAGTTCATACTCAAACTTCCATACTCACACTATGTTAATAGCTTTAACCAGACTTTTGCAAATTCTCTCTAAAATTTTCAATAGCTTCTTGAAAATGATATACAGCCTTCCAAACTCTAAAAAACTTTATGAATTTTATCTCTAAGAGCTCCTATGACTCCCTCAGGGACCTATTTTTAATATACTATTCATTTGATCATATGGAGTCTCAAAACTCCTATGACAACATAGCTAGCCTTGCCACTCCTTCCACCACTCCATCTACTGCTACAGCTCCCCATTCTTTTGCCACTCCTACTTCATTTGTCAATTCCTCCATCTCTCTTCTCTTGCCAGGCTCCATTATAAAAGAAGAGCTTAACCTTGAGCTAGTGCCCCCAGGCACAAGAGTCAAGCCAACAATCCAGTACAAAGCTGACCAAGAGAAGGAAGATGACAATTGCAGTAGCTCCTCTCTATACAGAACATGTGGTGACAATCAACAATACATCCCCCCTTGGATAGCAATGACTAGAAGCACTTAGTGAAGTTGCAGTCCACTCCTTGTACTGCTATAAAGCAAATCTCAACTTTTTCCTTTTGATGCCATTCGAGTAGTCTTTGGTTTCTTCATAATGATGGAGCCATTTGTGAAAGTATGAAACTTGGAAGTAGAGCCCATACAGCTCATCAACATTTGGGATGGCCACAAGAACAAGGGAAGAATGATATTACTGACCCAAATATATCAAGTTGGCATGCACATCCTTCACTTACTTGTCAAGGTGGACATGGCATACAATATAGCCGTGCCAAATATTCTACTTCATTTATCAGACATGATAAGTACTAAACTAACTCAGCCAACTACTTCATAAAAAGCTCCACTTGCATTGCCATAAGCCCATGAAAAAGATTGGAAATCCCATTGTATTTATGCCTTTGATGATCACACACATTCTGGATAAGAAATGGTCTGACAATCAATATGGACCATGGACCACAACCCATGCCACATCCAATCAACTCCAATAATAGTTCCTCTACTCTCCACAATTGAGGAGTACGCTAAATACCAAAGGCCAAGGAAAAAGTAGCAATAGCTACACTGCATATCCTCCTATCAATCTATTAGGTTGATACCAACACATGACCCCATTAAAATTTTGGAATGCCAGTAGTAGCAACAACAATGATAGTAGGACAATGACTAGCTTTACAATGATGTCTTCTTCTCTTTTGATCACATTGTATGCAAAAGCACCTAGAGACCTCTCTCTAATAGCTCCAAATATATGGAGACCTTGTTATTGCTGGGCAAGGCCCTTATGACAAATCGACAGCTCCCTCTAGTGTATATTGTATCAAAGTACAAGAGGTGTTAGGTCATTGTTCATCTCCAGTCTACAGGACACAAAACACTCAAAGAGCAGGCTCCGAAGAAGGTTAGTTTTGGTGGAGGACCATTTTATGGATTTTTTAATCTAGGGCACACAAATGGCCCTCAACATGTATAAGAGGTGCCAAGAAACCCTCGTCAACACTGTCACCAACTATTTTCTTACTCTTTCAAAGATCAAGTAGCTCACACAAGAGATCAACATAAAAAAACATCGTGATGAGCTGCATTTGTCCATTGATGCCATGACAACAATCAGTGAACCACTAGAATAGCACCTCTAGAGTAGAGACCACGTAATTTATGAGGCAAGCAAAGAATAGAAGACAACTTACTCGAGTCATCCAACCTTAATATTGTTATGCACTGCCCACTACTACACCTCCTCTGGGATTCAATGGCCATCTTAGCATTCAGCGTCTTAATGCCTATGCTCCTTAGGGGAAGGGAGGTTTTGGGTGCATGTTCAAAGGCAAGATTGATGAGTAGGGATTAGGGTGCATGTTGTAGGGTGGAAGGTGCAAAAAATTTAAAATTCGTGGAGTAGCAATTTTTTTGGCCATGAGGTTTCCACCCTCCATCAATACATACATACATGCATGCATGCATGCATACATATAGATAGATAGATAGATAGACAGACAGAGAGACAGAGAGATAGACACACACACACACACACACACACACACACACACACACACACACACACACATGTGTGTGTGTGTGTGTGTGTGTGTGTATTGTTCAGGCCCATGCATGACATTAATTTACCACCATAAGAGTCCTCTAACATCTCTAAGATATCACAATGGTATTAATCGACACCTTTTGAGAGTTTTAAACTCTAAAATCTGGTATATATGGTGTCATTTGGGTGTTGCGCATGCATGCATGGTAAAAACATTCCCTTGGTTCATTAATGGAAGGCAATTGGTACATATGGTAGCATGGGTGTGCTGCACTTGTGTGCATGGCACAGACATGCCCGCATGTCTTTTAGTTCATCTGTGTAAGCATGGGATTGACACTATAGCTATTGTGATAGAGGCGAGGGAGGGGGAAAGAGATGGAAAGGGGGGGGGAGAGAGGGGAAGGAAGGGGCAAGGGAAGGTAAGGGAGCAAGGAAGGGAAGGGAAGGGGAAGGGAAGGAAGTGAGGGGAAGGGGATGGGGAGAGAGGAGGGAAGAAAGGGGGAAGGGAAGGGAACGGAATGGGGAATGGAAGGGAAGGGGAGGGTGAGGAAGGGGTAAGGGGAGGGGAGGGGAGGGGAGGGGAGGAAGGGGAGGGGAGGGGAGGGGAGGGGAAGGGGAGGAAGGGGAAAGAGAAGGGGAGGGAAGGGTGAGGAAGGAAGGGGAGGGTGGGGAAGGAGAGGGAGGGTTAAGAAGGAGAGGGAGGGTTAAGAAGGAGGGGGAGGGGAAGGGGGAGGGGAGGGGAGGGAAGGGGAGGGGAGGGGAGGGAAGGGAGAAGGGAAGGAGGGAGGGGGAGAGGAGAGGGGAACAAAGAGGAGGATAGGTGAGGGGAACAGAGAAGGGAAGGAGGGAGGGGAAGAGAGAGGTAAGGCCCGATGCAAGGGGGATGGTTATCCCTCTCTCTCCCCCTTCCTTGCCCTTGCCTCCCCCTCTCCCCTTACCCTCTCTCCCTCTCTACCCCCTCCCCTCCCCCCTCTCACGTGGCCTTGGTTGCACAAGAGATAGAGATAGAGAGAGAGAGAGAGAGAGAGAGAGAGAGAGAGAGAGAGAGAGAAAGAGAGAGAGAGGGGGGGTGGCCATGGATGCACACTCCCCCTTCACCTCTCCCACTTCCTCCCCCTCCCTAATACCCCTTCCCCTCCCTAATGCCTCCTAGCATGGCCGCAGCCACATGCCACACCCCTTTTTTTTGTAGCCACACAATTAAAGGTTTTGGAGGGGAATGGGAGGGGAAAGAAAAGAGGGGAGAGGGAAAGAGGAAAAGAGAAGAGATAGAGAGAGGGGAGGGAGAGGTGATGGGAAGGGAAGAGAGGGAGAGGGAGAGGGAGAAGAGAGAGGGAGAGGGGATTGGGAAGGGAAGAGAGGGAGAGGGAGAGGGAGAGGGAGAAGAGAGGGAGAGGGGAGAGGAGAGGGGAGAGAAAGGGGAAAGGGAAGAGAGGGGAAGGGGAGGAGAAGGGGAGGGAGAGGGACGGAGGAGAGCCTTCTTTGTGTTATGGGAGGGGTGAGAGCCAATATATAAGCCACAAAACCCTAAAGAATTCAAATCTCTTACTCTTTTTCTCTCCCTCTCCCTCCCTAGAATTCAAACTTCCCACTCTCCTTCCTCCCCCGCCTCCCCCTTCCCTCCACTAAAATGCAAACTTCCCACTCCCCTCCACTCCCCTACCCTTTCCTCCCCTCCCCTCCCCTCCCTCCCCTTCCCTTCCCTTCCCTTCCCTTCCCTTCCCTCTCCCTCTCCTCCTCCCCTCCCCTATCTTCCCACCCTTTCTTTTCCCTTCCCTCCCTTCCCTTCCCCTCTCCCCTCCCCTAGCTTTCCTTTCCTTCTCTTCCTCCCCTCTCCTCCCCCTTCCCTTCCGTTTCCCTTCCCTCCATTCCCTTTCTTCCCTACCCTCCTGCAACCATGGCCACCTTTTTCAACTTAACTTTTCCAAAAAAGAGAGTAAATAAATCCTTTTGTAGCCTTGGATTATAGTCACTCTTTTTTTTCAACCCCTCTTGCGGATTATATATAAGGCATTCTCATGAAACTGTGCAAATACTTTTACCATGCTTAAATCCTTCATCCTAAATTCTATACCATATACCCTAAACCTTGAACTCTATATCCAAAACCCAAACCCCTATAGCCTAAAGTCTAATCCCTATACTTTAAGCCTTAACCCCTAAATGCATTGCCGACCATGCAAAAATATTTGATGGGCATGATACTTTGCATGGGCTTTAAAGTTAGTGAGATTAAGTCATGTGTAGAGTACCATGCCCATTAAAGACTTGTATGTTAAAACAAGACACTACGATGCGTGATTTTGACCCTTGTGCATGACAAAGTAGTTTTAATTATCTCACTTCTATGTAAAATCTACTCACTACTTTTGTTTTCTTCCATTACGTATCTTCCTTGTAACCTACAAAAGCTAAAGTTCACCCAAGAAAGTATATTTTAAGATATCATTAATATTTAATGGTATGTGAGTCTACAAGATGCTATTAAATCTAAGATGACTTAAGTAGATCCTTGATGAGAAGTTTTTTTCTACCAAAGCTCTCCAAAATTGATGATTTTATAAAAATTTAAAAATTTAGGTTTAGGAAAGGAGAGGGAAATGTACGATGGATATTTTAATGAGCTCGTGCTCTAAAGTCTTTAAGTTATCCCATTTTCTGCAAGTCATGTGAGAGATGTACAACTATTTTAAAGGAAATGTGAATTCTTTCACTCTTAAAAATAACTAAAAGTGCATGACTAGAACCATCAATAACATGTTTTTTATTTTATTTAATAGATTGGAAAGGACTTTGCAAAGGAAGACATGCTCCCTACCACATTGTAAACAAAAAAATTGAAAGATGATTTGGGTGCCAAAAGCACATTGTTTTAAAGGGTCAACAATAGGTGATCATTAATCTTTGAGCTACAAATGAGATCTTACAACGAGGTGTTATAAGCTCTTGTAGATTGCATGGGTCTACTCATAGTCATCTTTTTTTTGGCTAAAGCTATTAAAAATTAAGAAACTCATTGAGATACAAAAGAGAAGTAGCAAGGAGCCGGTTGATGCATGATAAGACAATAAATTGAAAATAATTGGGCACCATTATCTGATTTTCTCATGAAATCCATCTAACAGTTGCTATTGTGTTGCCTTCTTTGGACCATTTAGTCTGTAAGAAAGACACATTATATATCTGCTGCACACATAGTGATTGTTTTGGATTTTAAGAATAGGCATGAAATCATGTCATAAAACAATACATGCAAAATAATTCACCAAAAACATGATATTGCATCTTTTAAATTGAGACAATAGATGAAATGAATAAAACAATGTCAATGAGCATGGTGTTAAATTTTGGACAACTGCCATGGTGTTTTTTTTTTTGGGTAATGTTTTAGCATAATAGCAAAGGAAAAAGAAAAAGAGAAATGTATACATAAAATAACCACACAAATAAAACAAAAAACATTGAATGATAGTTTTCATGCTTATTTAATAGGTATCCCAAATGAATTATAACTTTTCTTTGTATGCATTTGGAAAACAAAAATATTACTATGTAAAAATGGCCATTGTGTAAATTTTCTTAGTTTCATTCTCCTTAATAGTTTTATTTTGTGCTTCTTGATGTAGAGTATATAGAGAGTATACAGATAGCATGTAGCTCTTTTGTGACACATATCTACATTACTTGATACATTCACAAGTTTCATTATTTTAATTATAAACCCAATCTATATATATATTTTTTGTAGTGATTAAATCGAATGTCCTACTAGTTTATTTCATTGTAGAACATAATCTCTAATTTGGAGTAAATGAATTTGAATATTTTTTAAAAAGTGGTAGAAAAGAAGTATGAAAATTTTAGAGATGAGATACGACACAATGTCCATCAAACCTGATCTCTATAAATATTAGGGGTAGTGCTTCATTTTTTGTGATAGATAAAGATTAGCACTTTTTGGAAATTGAATTCCAACAAATACATGAATAATGCATTGCTAGCATGAGTTTGTGAGCTCTCTTTTTGATAACATGGAAGTAATCATGAATACAACACTTAACATATAATGAGATGGACTATGATTACATGAATGTTGGGTTGATTGTCCTTCAATTTTGCATACATCATGGTAAGTTTCTTTCAAATGTCCAATGCTCGCTCACCATCAATAGAGGTTCAATGAATGAATAGAAAGCTACTTTCCTCTCTGCAAAAAAAGTGAGAAAAATAAAAATATTGTAAAATAAGAATGTGGTAAAACAAAGAATGAAAATCTGTGAACCCCCAAGAGATAGAGCGGAGGAAAGGCTAGGAGGAGAATGAAATTTCACATTGGAGCATGGACCAAGTGCAAGCTATAACATGTGAATAGGGAGGGTGGTGAGGAGGAGTAGGGTTGGCCCTCCCTTCAAAAGCTGCTATGTATAAAAACTAGAAAGTTTGACTTTTGGTCTTTAGTTATATAAATGCAAGTTTGAGAAATAGAAGATTTCCTTATTTCCAAGAGGTGTTGTCTATGTTTCTCATGCTCTTACCTTTGTGAATGCCTCTTCCCCCCCTTCCCCTTCTTGCTTCATGCATTCCCTCCCCTTCTCTCTCTCTCTCTCTTTCCCCACACTCCCTTCTCTCTCTCCCTTCCCCTTCTCCCCTTTCTTCTCTCGATGATTCACATTGCTACAACTCTAGAAGCCATTAAAGTGGCACCTTGGACCGCTTGGGCTTGTGTTGCCCCCACAAGGAGTAGAAGGAGGTGAAGAGTTTCCTTGTGGAGTTACCATCAGAGGCCACACATTTTTGGCACCATTGTCGGGGAGAGAGAGGTGTGGAGGAAAGAGAGGAAAAGGAAGGAGAAAACTCAAACTATTGTTTGTAGTTTTTTGAGGTAATACAAAACATTAAGATTTGTAGCGGATGCTAGAAGTGTTTTGACAATAACCATCATGAGACCACGGAGGTAGAGAATACAAATTGTATTGAAGAGGTCAATGAATGGCCATTACAACACCTATGACACAAAAGTGGAGGATGAATATCACGTGATTGGGGAGTCGTGTGACATCAATGACACCAGAGGACTTGTTGCACTCTAGGTGACCGAAGGGGAAACTAACCTTAATGATGATGATGAAGGACTTGGAGGGGACAACGACTAGACTAGACCTCCAAGGGAAGTTGAAAACTATCCAAATTAGAAGTGTTAAAATCTAGGATGGAGTACTTAGGTTCATTGCTAAACCTTGGATGAAGTCCCATCCCACTAGAAAAGCTGAATGGCAATGATTGGGTTGAAGTTTCAAGGTCTTGGGAATACAAACAGTCCATCTTGGGAAGAAAACCTTTCATTTTGGTCAAAAGTTGCTTGTTTTTTGCTATTTTTGATTCCTCCTTATTGCTTCATGTTGTTTAGTAGGTAGACTAGCTAGAAAGCTAGTCCCCATACACTCCAAACACTGCATAGAGGCCCAGGAAACACAAAGAATCCCAAAAATTCCATTGCTAGATAGTTCTCATCAGAGAGAAGCATTGTATTAGCTTTAAGGCAAACACGAACATGCCGAGTTATTAACCCAATGCACGATAGGTTAATTTCTTGTCAGGTTATCATTGACTACATCGGGTTAGCTTTGACTTCATGGGGATAGCGTTGATTTTATGGGGTTAGCCTTCTGACATTGTAACATTATCTGACATTGATGGCTGACAGCCTAAAATCTGGCAAAATCTTTGACAGTTGGCATAATTAATAAGCAAATCTTGGCCAAAATAGGGGTTAATACCCTAAGCCCACACATGCTGAGTTACTAAGCCAATGGACACATTACCTTACTAAACTCCCACACCCCAAGCTAACAACCCAACGCACGTCAAGTTAACAACCTAGCGCAAGCCAAGATAATAAGATGGTGACATGCTGGGTTAATGGGGTGTCTAATAGAAGGAGTGGAAATATCATAGGGAGGCGCACCAGGAGATCACCTACCCTAAACCATCTACATGCTATTAAGATCTAGGAAAATCCTAGGAGTTGAGATAGATCTAGAAGATAGTGCCTCCAACAACGTAATATCGAGCCAAAGAGCAACTCTAGTATCAACCTCATTTGGAATCTAAATCTTGAGCTCATATTATATACGGGCCCCTTACATGAAGATAGTTCTAGTTTGGAAGAATCAATGAGCTTTGATGCCGAGATGGGAGGAAACCCCAATCCTGGGGCCTTCATGGCTTCTAACTGTAGCTCCTTCAGACACCCTCAACAACAACCTCATGGCTTAAGGAGCCTCTCTCTAACTTCATGGGGAGATTTGAATTTTCCAATCTTGACCCGGTTAACCCTTTTGCTAGGCAAACAAGAGTGCCAGAGGAATCGCAAGGCCCTATACCAGCAGTCACACTATAGGCGAAAGCTCACAAGACCACCCGATGTCTACAATAACAATGGATCCTATGGGGCCTCATGTTTAATTCTATGAGGGTGAGCCATCCTTCAGAGAACCTTTGAGCCTTAGCTACCTTGTTTTTGGCCTCCAAGCCCTAAAGGGTAGGGAAATGAGTAAATGGACTTTGGGGAAAACATCCTCACACTCAATGGATCCCTGTCCATTTTTGTACTTAATTTGGTTAGAAGCCCCAGAGGGCACTCCTTACTCCATAGTTGCACCTAATCGCCAGTGCCTATCATGACAATATCTGTTGGCTCTTTCCCATGGCTTTGGTAAGAAGAGCAGGGTATTCTTAGTATGCAAGGTTCCGAGGCTTTTTTTCACCTACAGATATATCGGTGTTGTCATTTGTAGTATAAGTGTAGCTTAGGACCTCGAGTCATATTTCAGTGAGAGATGTAGGCTTAAGTGTGGTAAGCAAACATAGTGCATGCATGTGTGAAAGGGACATTCATCATCATGGTTGGGGTAATGAAGGCTTTTGCCTTCATTGGGGGTTGAAGGGTTTGGGAGGAGTTTAAGGGTTAGAGGGAGGTTTAGGGTTTAGAAGGAGGTTCCAAGGTTCAGAGAGAGGTTTTAGAGTTTAGAAGAGGTTCAAGGGTTAGAAGAAGAATCCAAGGTTTAGGGTAGAGTACATGGTGAAGAACTCATCTCCCTTATAGATCATGGAGGTTAAGGGTAGAGTAACTAAGGGTTTAGGGAGAGCATAGGAGTGGGAGAGGAAGAAGATGTAAGAGCATAGGGAAAAAGGAGAGAGAGAAGGAGGGAGGAGGAGGAGGGAGGAGGGAGGAGGAGGAGGAGGAGGAGGAGGAGGAGGGAGGAGGAGGAGGAGGAGGAGGGGGGAGGAGGAGAGGGAGAGAATGGGTTGCAAGGTTAGAGGAGAGGGGAGGAGGAGTTGCAAGGTTAGGACATGCTTTTGGACATGGAGTGCAAGGAAGCATGGACACTTGAGACAATTGCTTGGAATACCAAAGTAGAACTTAACACAATGCCCTAAAGAGTGTGGGCTTCATTCCATTATGGGTTATTTATACAAATTGGAGAGCTTCTCTCTCTGCATGTAGGAATTGTAAGACATTCTCTCTCTACATGTAGAACTTGCATATAGAAGTTGCATGTAGGAGTTGCAAGTTACATGTAGGAGGAGCTGCATGTTGCATGTAGAACTCACATGTTGAACATGTATGTAGGACTTGCATGTAGAACATGTATGTAGTACTTGCATGTAAGAGTTGCATGTAGGAGTTGCAAGTAGAACTTGCATGTTGAGGATTCCTAAGAGAGATTATTCCTAGCCTTATGCAAGTACAAGCAAAGCTTTACCGCTACTCTACACACATTCTGTACTACCTAAGTCCATGTTGGCACAGAGACAACATATTCCCAAATCCATTTTATTACTCGTCCTCGGGTTATGGCTTATTGTGATCACGTAGCTGGGATGCCATGCGTGAAATCTAGTGGCTCTGGAACTTGTGTCATGCTAGTCGATCCTATTGTAAATCCTTGGCACCAAACAATTTTTGCTCTGTAGCCTGTATCCACCATTTGTTCAAACAGGGATACGTGGCATACTTCTTAGAAGATGACTCTTTAATAGAGTTGGCTTGTAATCTGAGCACCGATCCATTCATTGGGATTGAAACTAAGTGGAGACAAATGGCGGTTGAGGTGGCTGGGGACCTCCAGAATGTATTCCAATGTTTTGCAGAAGATAGCACTTTGGTGAAGGAAGCGATCAATGTTGCCACACATTATTTGCTCATGTTGCTGAAGTGCTCAGATCAGTGTGCCTTGGATATTCCATTCTACACCAAAGTATGGTTTGATCATTGGCCAATTAATGGTGGCGATCTTCACCCAAAGTGTGCCTGTTGGCTTCCCAAAATGACGTCGTGGAACTGCATAGAACTTGGGATGGGTTCTGAGACATGGAGGTGCATGTAGGTACTCTTTTAGGAATATTACTTCAAAGAGCTTGGAATGGCGCCAATTAGGTTGGGGATCCAACTTGCTTATCCAATCTTTACTAATTTGACGTTGATGAAGGTTGGTAGGAAAGTTGTCCAGGGTCCATCCACCTCGAGTTTTGATATCAGGATATTTGCTCCAAAATTCCTTGATAGGGTTACTAGGAAGTGATATCTCATCAAAATCATACCCATCATTGGAATTTGGCATGGGAGTATGAATTGGATAATCTGGATCCTGATATTCAAAATCAAATATACTGTGTCATTTTCTGTTGATGGCAGCACAGGTAGTGTCGGAGGTGATGATGGGGCATGGAGAGAATTTGGGGACATGGGGGAGAAATATGGAAGAGTATTAGTTGTGGAAGGGGGAGCAGAGGGAAGGGGGGGAAGAATTGGGCAAATGGTTTGAGCAGCTTGGTAATCCTCAAGGATAGGATTAGCAAGGGAATGGAAGAAGCTAGGTGTGAGGGGCTCATAAGTTTGTGACTGTTGGGTTAGTTGAAAGTGGTGAGAGGCATGAGCAAAGAGACAATGAAGGGAATAGATGTTTGGATGGAGCTCAGGAAAGGTTAAGAGGGTGGTAGCAGCGAGGGAGGGTGAGGTTATGAGGTTGGCAGAGAGAGTGGTTAGATATGGGAAGTTGGATGTGAGATAGGCCCTACCATCTTCCGACACTTCTTTTTGCTAGTGTGATGGGATCATCAGCTGCTGCTGTAAGGGTGGGATGTCAGTTATGTCATGCCTTGCAACAAATAATAGTGATGGCCTTTGTAGCAATGGCAACAAACAAGCAATAACCTTGAGGGGAGGACTACCCATGAGGCATACATATGTGATGAAAGCATTCATCCTAAGTGCTATAAACCCTGAATGTCTAGACAAGTAGAAGATATTTTTCTCATCTTTGGACAAGTCTTGGCAAATTATGCACAGAGTTTTGGTCCCTATGAAACGTTCCCATTTGATTGTTGGATGAGTGGATATGATCTTGATTTCAAGTTGCTTCCATTGGATAAGCACTTGTGCATTGAGGTGATCTTCCACTTGTAGCGTGGCCACAAGCTCTTGGTATACCACCGTTGTGCGCATTGGGGTGGGACTTCATTGGGGTTGTCTTCCATTACCTCATTGTTGTGCACTAGCAATTGGAGTTCAAGCTTGGAGATGATTATCTTTTGGGATTGCATCTCATCCATTTTCTCTTTATATTTATGGTAGATGGATGTATATTCCTCCTTAAGCCTTCTCATTTGCAAGGTGACTTGCGCTTGTTGAGGAATGACTTCAGTGGTATTGGACCATTGGTCCAAGACTTGTGCTTGTGAAGTGCTGGCCTCTTTAGCGGTAGCAAGTTGGTCCTTTACAGTCTCTGCAGTCCCTCATAAGCTCTTCAATGCTGAACATGTGTATTGCCAAAGACTGTCGCATGTCTTCAAGCTTGTCTTGGCAATCCTAGAGCTCTTCTTCTCTGTGGATTAGAGTGAGTCGAGCTTGTGCTAGTGCCTCTGTCTGCTAGTGAGCATGTGCGGAGGTCAAGGAGTTATAGTAGGTATGTAGTATTGTTATAGCTTGTATTGCTACTGTCACCTATATTTGGCTTTGGTGGAGGTTGGAAGTCACATCCCTCACCGCCTTCTCTTGAGCTTGGAGAGCTTGGTTCATGTGCACTTCCTCAGCCTCCTTCTCATCTATTTGCACTCGAAGATCCCTGACCTCTCTAGTGATTCCCTGGAATCGGTCTTCGATTGCTATTGCAATCTGTCTTTCCAATTCTTGTTCATGTTCCTCCTTGGCCAACCTAGTGAATAATTCTGACATTTAGAGCATGTGGCTAGCTTGATGATGGAGAATGACAGATGGTGATGAGGACTAGTGATACTACCGATGCAATTGGTGGCTACTCACTTTGGTACAGTAGTCATACTGTTTATTTGGCACTAGCTCCCCTTGTGGCTCATGGACTAGCATGGCATCGGTATTGGTGCCGATGTAGCCTCAAGCTCTGGTGTTGATCTTGCCTTAGGCTTTGGCTATTGCTATTGTTGGAATATATTGATTGTAGCCATGCACCAAGCTATAGCATCTCGTGCCTCAATTTTAACCTCTAGAATAGGCATTTCTTGTGAGGTATTCGCATTTGCCAATGTGATAGTAGGAGAAGTTGGTGACAGCTCCCATACTGGTCAGAAGGGAATGCCCAACTCCTCAATAGGTTTTGGTGACTGGGGCAGAGTCATTTCTCATTCTTGTAGCTTTTTATTGATGATTACAACCAAGAAGTGTGGAATTTTACATTTTTGGCCTGATGAACCATCTAGTTTTTTGGTGAAGAAGATGACTAAGTGCTGGTTAGTTTGCTACTCAGCAAAACAAATGTATAGAGTGGAAGGGATTGATTCTTGCTGCACTTAACCCCCAAGATTGTAGATAGGAATTGTGCTACTTCCTTGAGGCGAGGGTTAATGATGGTACGAAGTAATATGGTGTCCCTATGGAACATTGTGCCCTTAGTGAGGAGAGGCTGTACTTCGAGAAATTTAGCATCGACAAGCCTTGTAGGGTATTTGGCACCTTGTGTTGGGAGTGAGAAGGCCCTTTGAATGACTGTATTGATGAGGATAATGTTGAGTGGTCTCTGATGTATAGTGATGGTGTCGTATTTGCCAACTTGTGCATTGCTGGAGTGGTAAGAATGGAGAAAGTCCCTAATGTATGTGGTCATTGTGGGACTATCCTCCAAGGATTTTAGGCTCTCATACAAACTGCCCAAACCCATTTTCTCTAAGAAAGATGTTGCATTAGAAAGAGCATAAGTCAATATAGGTGGCTACACTAGCTCCAATAATTAGGCCCCGTCAATGGTTGTCTAGGCCGGGGTGGAATTTGTTCTTCTTGGGTTTCCATGTCATGCACAGAATCCTCATCAAAGCTATTTCTTTGAACCACAAATGTCTATGGCCGCCATGGTTGAGAGGAACTAGATGGCTGTGAACTTAGGAGGGGGTCTCATGGTTGAGACGGTGGGCTCTTTCTATGCATCCTCTTTAGTGGCGGCATTGTTTCTGAACCTACATCCATGTGCATATGTAATACCATTGATCATTAGATTAGTTGGCATGCAGGTATGACATTTGTGTGTGTTTGTGAGAGATCTTGTTTTTACACATGCTTGAGAGTGTGGAATGAAAGTGTGTGGCACAATTATTCATGCAATTGACAATGTGTCTAAGCAAAAGCATGTGAGTGCACATGACCTAGAAGCTAGGTAGGGAATAACTATATGCTTTTTTGTTGTTGCTAGGATTTCATAGGGCAGCTAGGACTCATGCATCACTTCTGAGCCCTAGGTTGAAATTGGTTGATGCTACCTATATGTGTGAAGACATGCATATGGAAGTGATTGCTCGTGATACAATCTAATCCTAATAACTAAGGAAGACTTGGGTTTCCCAAATCTTCATTTTTGTCGGGGATCGCTTGCGTGTTGAAGTAGTAGCGCTTCAGTCAGCTACCATTTATGGTTGTGTTGAATTGGACTCCATCCAATGTTTCTAGTAGCACAGGTCCGATGGGATTCATCTTTCTAACTCAGTAGGGTCCTTGACCTAGATACTTGAGTTTTCCCTTGTGTACTTTGGCATTGTATAACAAGACCAAGCCACCTTCTTTGATGTCTTTAGCTTTAAGATTCCTGTCAAGCCATGCCTTTCTCCTACATTTTTCTATTGTCATGGCATGGTAGGTGACTAATCTTGTCTCTGTATATGCTTCTCCAATCGATAGAGTCTTTCTTTCAAGGATGCATGATCTCCCATGCATTCCTAGACTACTATGCATAGGCTTGGTATTACAAATTCTAGTGGGACCACGGCTTTGAGGCCATACACCAATTGAAAAGGTGTATTTCTTGTACTGACCTTGAGTGTGGTTCGGTATGCCCATAAGGTTGCATTTAGTTTCTTCGCCCAATCAGAATGTTGTGGTTCTACTACCTTGGTGAGGATAATGCATAACATTTTGTTGGTGTATTTGGCCTAGCCATTTCCTTGGGGGTATTAGGGTGTGCTTTTTCTATGGATTACCATAAAGCCAGACAAGAGTTCTTGGATTACCTCATTGACAAAATGTGTGCCTCTATCCGACACAATTTCAATGGGACATCTGAATCAAGTGATCACATTTGCATATAAGAATCTTGTTGTGCTTTTGGAATCTACCTTTCTAATTGCTTTAGCTTCAGCCCATTTGGTAAAGTAATCAATGGCCACAATGATGTAGCATGCCTATGTTCCCTTTGCTTTGCTAGATGGATGGCACCCACATAGTCAATCCCCCATTTTTCAAATGGTTTCTGTGCAACAACTATTTTTAGGGGATTGAAGTCTTTGTTTTGGGGTTTAGTGGTCCATTGGCATACATCACAACCTTTGACATATTCATAGGGATCTGCTCAAAGTGTTGGCCACCAGTAGCCTGCAAGGAGGACTTTTGACTTTTCTTGCAGTGGCTTCCCCTTGGAAGTGTCCTCCTACAATGCCTTCATGAACTTCACTCAAGATTGATATGATCTCATGAGGCATTACACATCTTCTTAAAACCTAGTCTTTGCCCATCTTGTACAGTTGTCCTACAATGAGTTGATAGGGTGCAGCTTTTAAAATTAGTCTTCTGGCATCCACTACTTTCATTTCAAGGGGTGGTCTTCTTGCCATCAAGTACCCAATGATATCTCCACACCAATCTGGAACAACATCTATCTAAAATAGTGTGGCATCTGGCAAGTGATCTTCTATGCCAGTACCTTCTTCTCCCGACTTGACACAAGACATGTGATCGGCAATGTAGTGTTGGGTACCTTTGCGGACCACTATTTTGAAGTTGAATTCTTGAAGCAAGAGGATCCATCTGGCTTTTATAATAGCCAGCATGTCCCATAAAGACCTGTACACCTTTGGAATTTGTAGGAGGAGGCAATTCCATGATGATTTTGATTTTGTCCATGTCAGTTGCAATCCCATGTTGAGAAACGATGTGTCCCAAAACAACTCTATGGGTGACCATGAACTAGCATTTTGTTGGATTTAGGGAGATGCCATACTCCCTGCATTTGATTAGAATAGCTTCAAGACATTTGAAGTGTCTTTTTTGTTCAAGTAGATGCACAAATCATCCAAGAACACCTATAAAAACGTATTCAAAAATGACTTGAAAGCTGTGAACATAACTCATTGGAATGTGGCCAGGGCATTACAAAGGCCGAATGGCATGACTCTATAGGAAAAAATACCCCATTCTGTAGCAAATGCTATTTTTGACTGGTCTTTAGGAGTAATTTGCACTTGGTTATAGCCACTGAAGCCATCCAAGAAGCAATATATCTTCAAACCTGCCACCTTTTCCAACATTGTTTCTGTTAAGGGAAGGGTATAGTGATCCCTAATTGTGGCGGCATTCACCTTCTTTAAGTTTACGCATATTCTGAGCTTCAATCAGTGTGCTCTATCTCATAGATGAATCCGGCATCTAAGAGTTTCTCTAGCTTGTCATCATAAACCATGGTGCCATACCTAGGATTTATCTGATAAGGTCCACATACCATAGGGTGGGCACCTTCCCTTGTAGCTATTGTGTGTACTACCATGTTTGGTGAAATTCCTATCATCTCTTTGTATGACCATGCTAGGCAGTCCCAGTATTCCATTAGGAGTGCTTTGAGCTTGGTTTCATCTTCCTGTCGAAATTGTTTCCCAATGAAAACCAAATTTTCTTCCTCCCCTTCAAGGGCGAGGTTTATTGTCGAGTTTTCACTGGTCCCTCATAGATTGGAGTTTCTCCAATGCTATCGGTCTCTTGAACTTTAGATTCTCTTAGTGGTCTTGGCATTGCTATGGGGACACTGCAACTTGTGTAATTCTTGAAGTACTCCGACACTTCTCAAAGATCAGCCTCTGATGGTGTTGAACTAGCCTGACATGTGCTATGGGTACTGGGTGGCATAGTATCATTAACCAATTTGTTAGGCTCTTGGTGACTTTCTTTTTCTAAAGTCTCTTGATCGAGCTTCATCCGCACATGTGGCTTATACTTCTAAAACTTCTTACATTGGGAATTGTGGGGTAACTTTTCCACTGGTAAGGTGTTCCCAAGTAAGGGTTCATTTGCTGTGCATACTCCTTCTAGTCCCTCAGGGGACCATTCAAGAGGAGGTGGCTCAGATTTTGAGGGAGCTGGCTTTGCTAGATACAATTTGATGATCCTTGTTTGGACTTGTTCGAATTCATTGAAGTATTCGGCATTGGATTTTCTGTGATTTCCTCCTTCATATTTCTTGCGGGATCTTCTATTGTTATTCAACTTTCGAGGTTCAACTTTTGGAAGATCGACTGCCATTAGGGCATGTAGAATGGCTGTCATTGTCAAAGACTTGATCTTCAATTTGAGCATTCTCAGCCTCTGTTTCAAGGTCCCAAGGAAAATCTGAGTCATCATTGGTATGGGTACCTTATTCAGGTTCATTATCCCACTCGAGGTCAGCCATAAAGAATGGCACCTCTAGATCGATTGGTTCTTCATGTGTGAGTTAAGGATCTACCTGTATCACCTTAGCATCTATGTGCAAGAAGATGGGGTCTAATGAATGGTAGTTGTCGATGGTTGCCAATGTTTGGTATCCAATTATTGACATTGCTTTGTGTATCGCCCACTATGGCATGCTGTTGCAGGGGAGCTGATTTGTTTGAGATCGTCATTGAAGAGGTTTCATCCAACGCTCTAGGCATAATTAGTTTTATTGCTCCTGTCCCCACATTCACCCAAACTGCGGTGTCACAATTTTGAATTGTCAGTCTATCAGTTCCCCAATCATGGAGGAATGATGCTTCCCATAACCAAGGACGTCCCAATAATATTTGATAGGATTTCTTGGGGAGATCAAAGATTGTGAATTGAAGGGAAAAGCGGACTCGTGTGACTTTTGTTGACACGCCATTCACTATTCCCAAAGGTTTAGCCCGTGAATCATCGGCAAGGTGTATGTTGAAATTAGCCTTTTGCATTGGTGGGAGACCCCATTCCTTGTAGAGCTACTTGGATAGGACATTTACACTTGCTCCATCATCCACTATGGCTTGGACTTCATTATATGCCTTGTGGATCAAAGGCATAGTGATGTTGCATATTTCATCTCTCTCACCCATCCGCACAAGGATATCTTCCATGTCTTTCAGAGGCGGAGGGAGATTTGCAAGTTTAATCCAGCCTTTGAAACTCTCCCAGATATTGGGACAATTACGTAGTAGCATTCCAATGGGAATTGACACAAGACAACTTAGAATGCTGGAAAGCACAGGTCCTTCAAGTTGGCATGTGGGTACATTATGTTGTGGATTCTATTGCTAGAACAAAGGCTCAAGTATAGTATCAATACTCGATGGGGCCAAGTCATGGATTGGATCTTGAGCTTGCTTCTCAGCCTCAAATTGAGCTTGTTCCTTTTGTACCCATTGTTGAAGTGCCTGAAAACGAGCCTTCTCCACTTCTACATTTGGGTATGGCACTTCTTTTATTTGAGGCTCAAGAGCTGAGGTGGATGAGCTTGGATGCTCATTGCTTAGCAGAGGTAGATGCACTTTTGAAGTCTTTTTAAGAAGTCATCTTGATCGAATTGGAATATTAGGGTCCTTGGTGGATTCCTTTTGCTGGTGTGTAATTACATTCATAGGTTGTGATGTTACGCTTGCTGGCCCTAGACTTTGATGGTCCACCCCAATAATGCCAATTGGGCTGTTGTGGGACCTTATTTTTCATGGGACAATCCATACACGCATGTCCTATGCCACAATATATGCAGAGTGGTTGGAAAGTAGCGAGGCTACCACAATGAGCGGGGTACCAAGATGGTTGGAAAGTAGCGGGGCTACCACGATGAGGACACCCGATGATTTTCTCCACAACCGTAGCACTTGATTGGCGCTTGATATATGTTGGGTCGTACTTGATTTGCATAAACTGGTATTCAATCTTCTACATAGTACATTGGGTACTTGGCTTCATACTCGAATGGCAAGTCTACTTCCTCGGCTTATAATAGTTGTTGTATTGGAACTGCTCGAGGAGCCTGATTTGGCTTAGATATGGTTGTGGATTTGGAATCCTGAGTAATTGTGGGAATTTTGTCCGAACGGGAATAGGATTCAGCCTCAGAACTAGGGGCACTTGTACAAGTGCCGATTGCCTATGCACTGGCATGGGTGACGGTTGGTATTGTTGAGGTCGAGGCGAGTTGTTGCACATGTTGAAGATGCAACTATTTTCATCATGGCCACTAATAATGCAAATATGGCACCACAACCTTGGCGGTGGATTTGTTTATGTAGTGATCCTAGCTCTTAGGACCACGCATTCATTTGCTGTATGATTGGCCATGCAGTGTGGGCACCATACATTTTCTCACCGTGGATAAGTCTGAGGTGGTGGTTGAGACATGTGAAGCTTTTGTTCCATGGCTTGCATCATTTCTTCTTTTAGCTTCATGATCATGGCCTCTAGGCGATCTTCATTTGACGTTTCGGCAGTGGACTTGGATTTTTCCTTTTTAGAGCACTTATCTCGTGCACTGTTTCTTTCATCATCACTGCAGGTGTCAGAGTCGGTCATGCCATCCTCGATGTCAATGGCTGCCACATGAGCAGCATTGAATGTTTTGTAACTGCTAATCTTTTTCATGTCTTTGCAGATTTCTTCCTTAGTCCTGCAATGAACTAGGCCGTGAGGTACTTTGCATCGGGGCATGGGTCACATTTGGCAATTAATCATTTCATCTTGCCTAGGTACGTGCATACATCTTCTCGGCAACCTTGTTCGAGCTTGTTTAGTTGAAGAACGGGATCATCTTGTAGTCTCTTCGTTTGAAAGCGCCTCTTGAATTCAATTTGTAGCAGGTCCCATGTGGCTCTCTCTTCCACTAGGAGGTCTAGGTACCATTGTGAGGTTTCATCGTTTAAGGCCATGGGGAACCAGGTGACCTTGGTTTCATTGGATTTATCTCCACCCGCTCGGCACGTGGCATCAAAATGCTGGAGAAGTCAAGCCAGATGGCCCTACCATTATATTTGGGAAGTTCAAGTTTGCCCAGGGGGCGCTTGCCTTGATTGTTATTATTGTTGCCAAAATTGTTACGATTAAAGAAATTGTTCCCCTCCTATTAACCCTATGGCAACAGGGGCCAGAAGTGTAGTCTAGGACAACAACTATGAGAGAATTGTATGTGTAGAGTATGGCAAAGCTCTACTTGTAATATCTTGAGCCTGAAAGATGGTATGATTGGATCTTTTCTAGAGAGGATGTTGTCACTGTTTCTCCCAAGTGCAGGTTCTGAGGGTGTTGGTCACCTACAATCATGTCGTTGCTCGTTGTAGCATAGGTGTTCACAAGTGTAGCATAGGTCCTCGGGTCGTGTTTCGGTGAGAGGTGTAGGCTAAAGTGTGGAAAGCAGATCTCATGCACGCGTGGGTGAGAAAGAGGGCTTGATTATAACGATTGATGGAGGCTCTCACCTCCACGAGAGTTCAAGGGTTTAGAAGGGGATTTTGGGGTTTGAAAGGGGGACAGGGTTGAGAGAGCTAATTGGGAGTCCAAGGTTGAGGAGTGGAGAGCTAGTCTCCTTCATGGATTTGAGGGGTAAGAGTGGAGGAGGAGGGACAAGGAAGGAGGAGGAAGGAGGAGGAAGGAGGAGGGAGGAGGAGGAAGGAGGAGGAGGAAGGAGGAGGAGGAGAGGAGGAAGAGGAAGAGGAGGAGGAGGAGGAGGAGGAGGAGGAGGAGGAGGAGGGAGGAAGAGGAGAAAGGAGGAGGGAGGAGGAGGAGGGAGGAGGAGGAGGAGGAAGGAGGAGGGAGGTGGAGAAGGAGGAAGGAGGAGGAGGAAGGAGGAGGGAGGAGGAAGGAGGAAGAGGAGGGAGTACAAGGGTAGAGAGTGCAAGGGTAAGGGCATGCTAGAACACGATAGTGTAAGAGAGCATGGACACAATGGAGATCAATCGCATGAACACAATAGTGAGCTTGAACATTGAACCCCAAAGAGTGGGAGTTTCATTCCATTGAGAGAGATTTATACATGTTGGTCTCTACACAATCCGTAGGTACCTCCATGGTGGGACCTCTTTTATAGGAGACCTTTTGGATAGGAGTCCCTCCACTTTTGGGTGGGACCTTTTTGGTCTCTACACAAAGTGGGGGGGGACCTCAGAAAGTGTAGGCTTTTAGTATTTCTCTCTCTAGATTTAGTATTTCTCTCTCTAGATTTAGTATTTCTCTCTCCAGATCCTAATTTTGCAAGTATGATTGGATCTTTTCTAGAGACGATTTTGGCTATCCTCATCCTTTCAGATTTATCATACCATCTTTCAGGCTCAAGATATTATAAGCGGAGCTTTGCCTCTAGTCTACACACACAATGCTCTCATAGTTGTTGTCTTAGACTGCACTTCTAGCCCTTGTTGCCACAGGGTTAACACCTCCGCATCAAGGTCAATATCCCCATCATCGTGATGGTGCTCGGCCATGTTGTGTTGTGGAGGAGTCAAAGGGATTTCTTAAATTTTTGGGGGGAAATCAGGGTAGAGGATTGTCGGAGACGTTGGCCTCAGTGGAGGTGTAAGCAGATTTGGTGAATGTTGGTGTCGAGGGCATTGACCAGAGTGTAGCTGCATGTAGATTTGGCGAGAGGTGCAACGGGTGTCTCTGCCGCAAGTGCGAGTGTTGATGTAGTTGTGTTATGAGGGTTAGAGATGTGTTAGTGTTGTAGGGACCATCATGTTAATAATGTTCCTAGGATTGTCCCACGTGTGAAGGGAAATGTGCCGGTGTAGACGGATTGTCAATCAGTGGTCACGACAAAAATATATAAGCAAATTAGTGCAAAAATAGGCCCACCAGGGGGCACAAATTAACGAGTGCTAGGGATGCCAAAATGGTGTGCAATGGGCTAGAAAAATGTCCTATAGCGTGGTGTTTCTGTGTGTGAAATCGTGGTTCAAACAGGGTCTAGTTTGGGTCTCAAATGGGGCAAGATATGGAGGGTTAAATTGGGGTGAAATGTGGCCCTTGGGGGGGTCTTAAGCTTTGGGTGTGAAGGGAACCTAGACTTAAAGAAGACCTTAGCTAGAAGAGAACCAACCCTAAGTTAGTTTAACTAACTGCTAGTCAAGTTAGTTACTCTAACTAGGTCTGTTCAGTTATCCTAACTAACCTAACTACTTTACTAACTAACCTTACTAACTATAGTTAGACTAACCTAGAATACTACTAACCTAACCTAATCTAACCCACTAATCTAAGTTAAATCTAACCTAACCTAGGTTAGGACTAACCTAAATATGGTTAGTTTAAGGTTAAGTTAGGATCCCCCCCCCAAAAAACGAGGGGGGGGGTCAGGCGGTGGCCATCGGGAGGGGAGCCGAGGGTGGGGATGCAAGGGAGTGGGGGGTGGAGGAGATGGAGGGGGGAGGGAGGAGATGGAGGGGAGGGAGGAGATAGGCGTGGGGCGGAGTAAGAGGAGGGGGGAGGCACTGCGTGGGCGGAGGAGGAGAGGCGAGGTGCGGGTGTGGCGAGGCGATGCACCTTTGCAGGCTACGCCATCGCGTAGGTAGGTGCTGTGGCTGCCCTTGTAGCCAAGGGCTTAAGCCCTTTAGTTAGCAAGGGCCGAAGGAGGAGGGAGGAGGGAGGAGGAGGAGAAGGGAGGAGGAGGCAAGAGGAGCAGGGAAGAGGAGGAGGGAGGAGGAGGGGGGAGGAGGAGAGGGAGAGGATGGGTTGCAAGGTTGGAGGAGAGGGGAGGAGGAGTTACAAGGTTAGGACATGCTTTTGGACGTGGAGTGCAAGGAAGCATGGACACTTGAGACAATTGCTTGGAATACCAAAGTAGAACTCAACAAAATGCCCCAAAGAGTGTGGGATTCATTCCATTATGGGGTATTTATACAAGTTGGAGAGCTTCTCTCTCTGCATGTAGGAATTGTAAGACATTCTCTCTACATGTAGAACTTAGAAAGTCACAATGCATATGGGATAATCTTCCATATGACACGTGGCATTGTCTAGGACTCACTAGACTATAAAATACTTCCTAGGGACCTAGGACACACAAATACGCTCACTTTGACTTCATATTCTAACATCCCCCTATGAAGGTAGAACTCGCATGTAGAACATGTATGTAGGAGTTGCATGTAGGAGTTGCAAGTAGAACTTGCATGTTAAGGATTCCTAAGAGAGATTATTCCTAGCCTTATGCAAGTACAAGCAAAGCTTTGCTGCTACTCTACACACACATTCTGTACTACCTAAGTCCATGTTGGCACAAAGACAACAATATCTATGCCAAGGCCTATGCCGATGAGGCTAGTATGGCCAGGTCCACTGCTCATGCATGCTCCAGGCCCTAAAGGCCCTAGGATGTCTAATGTGGTGTCTACCTGACCCATCAATTTTTACAATACACTCCATGGATCACTCAATTTTGGCAACATGCCGGCTCCACCACTAAGTCCTCCTACCATGCCATTGACTGTGCTTATAGATGAAGCCATGAGGATCTTAGTGCAAGCATTAGGAAGGCTTGTGGACACACTACCAACTTTTGTGGGAAGGGACACTAATGCTTCAAGGAGCCATCCAGTCACCATCTCCAAGCTCATTACCAAATTCTTGGGAAAGGGGGACTCAATGTCCCATGTCAAAAGGTTCAAGCAGATTTGCCAGACCTTCAGGGACATAGGTAGCTTGGATAAGGTTAATGCCTTTGAGCTAAGCCTAGATGGCAAGGTAGACCAATGGTATAGGGCTCTATGTGCAGAAGAGAAAATCAACTGGGAGATGTAGAGAAAAGCCTTTATCTTAGGGTTTGCCCCCATGGGTCCTAGCAGATGGAACCCCGTCAACTAGCTGTATGAGGTCAAGCAAAAGGAACATGAGACATTGCGGGAGTATAGTACAATGATTAAACATTTGAATTCCTGCTATGAGCCTCACAGCTCTGAAACCCACGTTGTGTAGCAAGATGGCTGTACTCTTGGATGATAATATGAAGGATAAGGCTCAACTAGAGAAGGTGTCTGTGGCTACATCCAATGTGTCTCAAAGAGGCAAGACCATTAATACACGTGAGCCAAGGAGGCAACTCCAATTGCCGATCTCTTAAGCCGAGTGGCCCAAAAACTTGAGGGAGGAATGGAGAGAGAAGGCCCACAACATCCTCACCTCCCTAGGAGAGACAATATATGGTGTGGGTTATGCATGGGCAACCACCCCACAAATGAGTGCCTCCATCTCATCTTCCTCCATCATAATCAATTTATAATACCCTGGTGTTTTGTCAAAGCATGAAGTGTAAACTTTGATGCCAAGTATCAACAAAACAAGGACCGACTACAAAGCCTACAATGATTCCAACATTTACTATATTTCCATGCCTTACCTATAAAATCACAAATGCGTCACAAGGCTAACAATACTTCGTTATGAGGAGAAACCAAGAAGGTAGGAAACCAAATTTTCACAGTATTATTCATGCAACTATTAACTAGACATCACTACATGCACAACTGAAACTAGCATAAATGATCCTCCTGATCTCTACGTAGTTGTTGTGGAGGAACACCAAATGTTTACATGATACCATGCAAGAAACAAGCACCACAACCAACTAGAGAATTCAATATGCCTCTGATGCATAGTGCAGCCTTGAGCCTTATTTATTGGTGAAGAGTGCAGTGATTCATGGCTATCAAACCAAGAGAATCTAGGAGAATTTGGCGCCATGCATCACGCTATGAAGAGGGGCTGGAATCACATGAAGGAAGGAGTTTATAGACTATGCACAAATACATGTCATTGAAGCCACGTGAGGATTGCATTCTCCTACACCCCCCTCAAGATGAACGGAGCAAAGACTTACTAGCACGCTATATCAAACAAGGTTTGCCAAAATTAGAGACACAAAACACAATGCTCTCGTAAAACAATGAACCAAAAAATGTCCAAGCCATGAAATCCGTTACATTTCTACTACAAAAATTGGAAAGCCACAACATTTTACTACAACAAATCGAAAGTTGTGACTAGGTCACCTTCTTTCAAACAAAAAAGAAGAATTGACCAAATAATGGCAACGTATGCTTGCTATCAATGAAAGATGGAGTGCTAATGGTTCCAAAAAGTGAGCTAAATGAAATGCAAAACATAATAGATTTGACATTTTCAAAACAAGAGAAGACCTATTATTTTGCATATCATATGTGAATAGTCAAAAGACCCATCCATCATTGTCAGACATGCTCGTAATGGAGATAGACATTCTAGAGAAGTTTTCCATGACATCAACCATTTCTTTCGGCACCTTTTCTTTTAAAGCTATGTCTTTGTTAATTTTTAACAATACTCCTTCATATGGCCCGACTTCTTTCAGCAGTCACACTGGAGTTGCTTCCAGTCTTTCTTTGAATGTTTCTTCTTCTTGTTCTCAGTAGCAATGACCCCTTGTTTTCAGCAGCAAAGACCCCTTGTTCAATTGCATATGGAGTTTGGCCACACTCCTCGTCAAGCAAAGTGGCCACCATTTCTATAAAACTCATGATGGCATTGATATACAATATCTTGACCATATGATCATATGCAAGAGGTAGACTGATGAGCGGAACAACTTTTAAATCATCATCCTCAACTCGAACCCCGAAATTCATGAGCTGACAAAGGATTAACAACATGTGATTCAACTGCACACCTAGATTTATTTCAAGACTAAACTTCTGCTGGAGCAACAATTTCAAAACATGTGATTCAAGTGCTCACCTAAAGTGACACCTAGATTTATTTCAAGACTAAACAACTCTTGTTGGAGCAACACTTTTGAATTCTTCAATCGTGCTCCAAATAGTGTCTCCACCACTACCTAGTTTTTGTGGATTATCTTGGAGAAATCTAAATAATGGTTGAACTTCATGCCTAGGGCTTGATCAAGAATACCGATTCAAAACTCTTTTAAAAAAAAGTCACTTAGCAGCTTTGTAGATGTTAGAATCTTGTCACTTAGCCTATTAATAGAACCTCAAAGACCTTTATGCGTTAACCATCATGACCAATGCATGGCTTCAATCTATGCATAACTTCCCTATCCAAAGTGTCACTTCAATTTTTAAATGATTTCCCATGGAGGCTGGTGCATGGAATTGATGACCTGCGTCATTGGGAGCTGCACTTGATTGGAGGGCTCTTTGTGGGTGACCTCATGATTGGCTGTTCGGTGTGGGTGGACAACATTTGTTGGATGACGAGCAGTTCTTGATTTGATTTGATTCGTGGGTTAGGCCCATGGGGGGGTGTTAGCAATATTGGCCTATAAAGGTCCTTGGTGTGGTCCTAACCCCCTCACGGTACCTTGGTAGTATGGAAATTAAAAGGGGGGGCAAGGAGGCCCTTGATGCGCAATGGACACGTGTACAAGACTATCCTATAAGCATGGGATTCACCTGTGGTACTTGGGATATAATGAAGAAGATAACCCCTCTCTCACATCCTAGCCGGCTCTTTTTGCTCGATGTGGGAGAGGCGTGCATGACTATGGGACAGGGATTGGGACCCTCGCACCCGGTGCTTCCTTGGGCTGCCATGTGGTAACCAACATACGCCATATCCTTCAAACAATATCCCAACATACCATGAAACATATGCATGCTTTTCTGCCTTGAGCCTTTGCTCATGATGAGTCATGATCACTCCACATGTAGGCCTCTTCTTATCCCACCTGGTGCATTTATGAAATTTTGCCTTGTTCACCGATTGGATGCTCTTTGCAACCACTCTGCATACCATCTAGAGATGCAAATGATAGAGTGATCCTTGTCTCTCCACCAAACAAATACTAGCGCCGCAACATGTCTCCAAAAATTTGCGTGTGGCTTTTAACAAGTTTGTATCAACGTCTTCTCCACCTATGCCAATCATTACACCAACCTCTAGCACTTTCGAACCTCCTATAATCATCCATGGCCCCCTCTTCACCACTTGAAACATGCATGCAACGATCGACCATAAGCGTACACAATTCGATACTTGCAACCCGCGAGATACTGCAACCACAAGACACACCTTTCTTCACACCATGAATCCTCCTTGCTCAAGCCGCTCGATGACCTCCATCTCCCCTCCCGCCACCCTCCCTCTAAAAGACTACATCGTGATGTGGGTGTATTTGTTAATCATCGAACCTTTATTAATGAATCCAATAGGGGGTTAGGGGGGGGAGGCGCATGGCCACGTGTCTAGATCGTCTTGGCTTCTACCATACTCTCCCTGATTAAGCCACTATCACCCAAATAACCTAAAATGGCCACTACCCCTATACCACTTCACCCCCCCAACTTCCACTAATTAATTAATAAAACTCGTTGGGCGGCCCTATTTTTGTTGTGGACTGTGAGTACCTTAAATATACATCTTTCCGGAAAGGTGATGAGTCATGAGAGACGTGGCGGAAGATGAGGTGGAGGAAGGCACGTGTCAATGAAATTGTAGGGAGTGTGACACGTTGCAGCTCTTTTAAATATGCATCCTCGACGGTTCTGCTTGTATCTGCGGTTCCTTTCACTGCCTCTACGTCCAGCTTTCTTTCCACAAATCTTCCTTCCGGTTTATAGCTTTCCTCGTTTCCTCCTTCGGCTTCAATTCATTTCTTCTTGCACAATGCCTACTCTTCCTGACGTTTTCATGGGACTCACACCAATTTTTTGTTGCTTCCAATCTACAGGTATCTCGTTGCTCAAAGCATTTTGTTTCTGCTTAGCGCCGTCGGCGTGCTATCAGTCCCATGGCCAAACATGCTACCACCACCGGAGCGCCGAGAGGCCCAACGGCCGCTGTCGTAAAGAACAAGCTCACCAGCCCGGCCGTCAGATTCGCTGACTTCCGCGCTAATTCGGGCGAGCGGATGGCCGTTGCCCGTGCAAAACTTGCTGAGAAACTGACCTACATGCGTGCTTCTATGCGTGCCACGATGGTTAAGGTCAGGCATCCGATCCACCCGGTTCGGAGAGTGGCAGCGAAGGAGGCAGCACGCGAGACTAAAGCTGCCGCGACAAGTAAGTTAAGCTAGCAAATTTCTTTCTTTCCGGGGAGTGCATAATTGTGAGGCTAGCTATCCGATGGTTGTGATGATATTTTCTCCTCTGATTGCTAGAAAGGAGAGAGCAGGCCGTGGCTCAGGCGCACACAGTCTCATCAGAGAAAAAAGCACGTGTCCGAGAACGCCGGGCAGCACAATTGCGACAATCTGTTGCCTAGTTGCGCAACGTCTTCCGAGCTGGTATCGATGGCAATGTCGAATGCTGTTCAAAGACCGGGCCTCATCTTACTGTACAATTCACCTGTACATGTTTGTAACTTGACTGATGGGCTGCATTTTCGTGTTTGCTATGTGATCCTTATTCAATTTGTAGATGTAATCCCAAGGTGAATGACATTAAATCGTTCATAAGGCCTGCGCCCCGACATCCAAAGAAGCCAAAAAGAAGATGTGATTTGTGATTTGTAAATTCTTGTAAATTAAACAAGATGAATGACATTAATCATAATTAAGACCTACCCCCCGAGATCCAAAAAAGCCAAAAAGAAGAGTGGCACTGGAGAAGATGTGTAGGAAAGTGGATGAAGACTAGAGGAGAGAATGAAGTGAAAGGAAAGGTGGAGAGAGAGAGAGAGAGATGGAGTATTTCAAGGGCAAAAAATAGCTGAAGGAGTGCACTACTAAGTATTATATGCGTTCAAGAGGGATTTAAAAATCCTCTCACCTAGACTTTTTCCCTAATAATGCGTTCAAGAAGTATTAAACAAGATGAATGCTCATAAAGCATTCAAAAGGCCTGCCTCAAAAGTGTAGCTTGGAAGAGAGAGAGAGAGAGAGAGAGAGAGAGAGAGAGAGAGAGACTACTTCAATGTGCATGCAAGAGAAGAGGGGGAGAGAGGGGGAGGGCGGGTAGGCTTGTCTTCAAATAGAAAGAGAGAGAGAGGGAAGAATAGGTGGAGATAATCAATCATAAAAAACAAAAAAAACACAAGTGGACCAATCAACAATTCACAATAAAAACTTTAAATTTTTTGGAATTTTGCCCATCTCCAAAGCTTCATGAAACCTTCACTAAGACTACCTATAGGCCAAAAACCCTCTCAACTAGACCTTGCCCCCGATAAAACTAACCCTCTTTACTTGTGAACTAATAGATTTTATAAAAAATTTAAATTAAAAAATCCCTCTTGCTATTATAATCATGTTAAATTTTTTCCAAAATGTGAATTAAAATATCCTTCCTTTCGAATGGACATGGTACACTAAAATTTCTGAGATAAACCCCTTGAGAGAAACAGTAAGTGTGAATCATAATAATTTAGTACCATCACAAACTAAAATTTTGAATTTCACTTCTTAGAACAATAAATTTTTAATAAGACCTTACCCCATAAGGGCAGATACAAAAATGTGTCTTGTGACTTCGGAATTTATGTCGCTACTTTTCTAAAATCTATAACGAGAATGCCAAAAACACAATTCTCATTAAATCAAAAATTCACATTGATTACGTTGAGCTTCGTTAAGGTGCCTAGAAAAAGGCAATGCTCATTAAATGTAAAAAAATGCACATAAATTCTCATTGATGAGGTGGATCTTTCTTAAGGCACATATATACATATTGGTCAATACTAATCAACATCATGTATATTGGTCAATACTAATCAACATCAGCTACACTAACCAAACCTAGCGTAAACTAAAGTTGACCAAACCTAACGTAAGCCCTAATGTTGTGTTGCGAAGGAAAGCGAGGGGGACATGGGAGAGGGGAAAGGTAGCTACACTAACCAAACCTACCTTAACTTAACCTAAGAGAAGCCAACCTAACGTAAGCCCCAATGTGGTGCACAACACTAATCAACATCAACTACATTAAAACACCTATTTCATTAATTTTGGACTTTTTGTGTTGTTTTTGGACGAAGCCCAAAAATCCTTCCCAAATGAAAACTTTACTTTATGAAAATATCCTTTCCAAATCAAAATTTTACTTTCTAAAAAGTTTCTTCCCAAATCAAAAGTTCACTTTGTGGCACTGTCATATTCACATAAAAATATTGTTTTTTCAATCTATACTTTTGCACCAACATGCAAGAATTTGAAATAATCCTATATTAGAAATTCTAGCTATATCTAAGTTATTTGTTAATTTAATTATTTTTAATATTTTTCCTTGACGTTTTTCGTTGACGTGATAAATTTATAAATCCATGAAAGGAGACTTAAATATTTCATGAAAATAACATTGTCACTCGGCAATATGCACAAAATTTAACAAAACTTTTAATAAATAGAAAGAAGACATGATGCCATAAGACCAAAGTTTTGTATTGATCCAAAGAGGGATAATTGCAATTATAGCTTTATGTATATGATTACATTGAGAGATGTTGCTCTTAGCTAGAGTCTTTGTATCCAAAATGATATAGATTGAACATATGTTTACAATTTAAATTGTTGCTCTTAAAGAGCCTCAATTCGTGCCATCTGCATAATTTGACACCCCATTGTCTTATTGCTCAATGTCACGACAGTCCCTTGCCAGTTGCCATCTGCATAATTTGACCTAGGCTTGTCTTGCCAAGCCTTGCCCCTTGGGTGCATTGACTCCCCATTGTCTTATTGCTCAATGCGATAGTCCCTTGCCAGGTGCCATCTGCATTAACTCCCTGTTGTCTTGCCAAGCCTTGACCCTTGGGTGACATCCAGTGCAAAATACAGGTGCCATCTGCATCAACTCCCACAAGTTATCTTGCCAAGCCTTGCCCCTTGGGTGCATTGACTCCCCATTGTCTTATTGCTCAATGTGATAGTCCCTTGCCAGGTGCCATCTGCATTAACTCCCTATTGTCTTGGCAAGCCTTGACCCTTGGGTGACATCCAATGCATATTTTGACTCTCATTTGACATACGAGGTGATGACTCTGATTATAATTGTCTTGGATTGGCTCCTTGCCTAGTACCCAAATAAAATCCTTCAATGGACTTCAATACAAAGCTTTAATCATGGACATTCTTCATTTGCGCTGTCTCCTTCTACTTCCTCCATGGCGAGCATCCTTAAAAATTCGTGTATATGCAAAATAGTTTGCTATGGTATTTTTATTTTTCCTTCTACCTCATATCCCATGTGCTTCTTTGATTTCTTTGCCCTTGAATGCCAAGACACTATGATTGTCTCCGTCGAAACTTGAGAGACCGCTTCATCATTTGGGACCCACTCCTTCATTATACAATTAGTATATACAATTAGTATATAATGTGTTGTTATCCATATTCTCCTTCCTGCCCTTTGGCTCATACCATACCGCTGTAAATGTTGTAGCTCTCCCTTGGTCATCTCTTTGCACATCAACTACTTTTGCAACCCAAAACTTCACATTCTCATATTCATCATCCGATGGCCGAACCACAACAAAACAATCGACCTCTATATCTACTTGTGGCATAAACTCTCTCTTCTTCGGTCCACAATATGGATGTGGGAGTAATGATACAAATTCATTTTCAAAGACTGGAACTGGGCGCAAATCGTTATGAACATTTGGCCAAAACATATTGCATTCTTCCTTGACATCCTTTGAGCCTCGCATTCTCTCAAGGTCCTTTATTAAATTTCGTGTCTTGTTAATTACAGTGGTAGTGTGTTCTCTCCAAGTAGGCTTCGAATCAGGATATCTCGGGAGCATTTCCTCTTTGTATGTAATAAATGCTTTTAATCCATCTATTTCACAATTAGACCTCTCATTAAATTCTTGTATAGGAGCCCATGTTGGATACCTTTCCTTGCTGGGAATTGAAGTTAAGAGACTGTAAGGTTCTTCAGGTTCCCATTTTGTACCATGAGAATACTGTTGCCATTGCATTACGGGTTTTTCATCTTTAAAAAAAAAACAAAAGTAGTGTGGATTGGTATGACCTGTCAATGCATCACCACCCGTTTGTATGAAAGGTAGAATGAGGCTCTTCCAATCATACATTCTTTCGAGCCTCTCACATACTGTACTTTCCTTACGACCACCAACTTGCCTGCCACATCTTCTTACCAAGTCATCTATTGTCTCCACATCCTTGCATTTAAGCTCCCTTGAGACTGTGCTAAAAACCTGATCGATATCCTCATGTGTATGCCCAACATACAAAAATCCACATTCGACCTCATTGAAGATTCGATGAGCAACTAGCATGGAGCAGAATGCAAACATGAGTACATTCTTATTTTCTCGCCAGCAATTATCAGCTTGTATTCTCAAAGTCGGTGGCAGGCGACCTTTTTCTGCATGTACATTGCGAATTGCCTTCATAATAGATGTTACAACTTGATTGCTATCATGTAGATGCAAGGAATCAATCCATATATCTGCAAAGAACTTAATTCCATGCACTAACACTCCACATAGATGTGTCTTTAGAAAGTGCTTTCCTTGTAATTTAGGTGGAGTGGCAACAAAACGAGGCAATGTTGTTGTATTCTGATCCATGCCATCTACAATAAGGCACATGTAGTCATCAGGATGCGAAATAGCTTGCTCCTTCCAAAATGCATATTTTTGTCTGGAATGTCGAATAAGGTCATGATGAGATTTTCGATTTTTTTTGTATAATTCCCTTTGATTTGGACATGTTGCACTCTCAATCGCTCGCTTTAAATCATCACAGACATTGCACTTTGACATTTTTTGCCTCCTTGGGATTTTAACATATCCAAAGTTCTTCTTCCAAAGAGTATACAAAGTATGAGAAGAAGCTATGGCATCCCCTCTTTGCCTTTGCTTTTCTGCAATAGAGTCAAATACTTCGAGCTTTGTCAAGCCCATTGGAAGGTGCATTTCAGTGATCGCGTCACCGTTAGGGAGTTTGGTAGATATATGGGGTTGAGGCAAAGCATTTTCATGTATGAAGTCTTGCAAAATTGCTGCTGCCCTGACAGTTGAGATTCTTGATTTGGACCTTCCTCTATTACCGTGAATGCTAAATTTGTTGCCGCCCTTTGCCTTGGTGACTAAATCCCAATATGTACCATGGGATAATCCAGTAATATTGCGATATGCCTTATTGCAAATCCTTTTTCCATTTACGAGAGGTTTTACCTTTTGTCTTGAACTTAGCCTTTTATTGCCATTCTGAAGAAAGCAAGAGAGACTTGTGAGAAGGTATTCATTTCTTTCGCTTCCCCTTCTTTGCCACACGTGTCCTCTACATTCCCTGATGTCTGCAAGATCAATGAAGCGCATACATCTTCGCTTGCAACATAGATATCCCAATGCATTTAACATGTTCTCCTCCTTCATTATACTCTTCCTCTTTGGTTGCTTTTGTGGATTTGCCTGGATTCTCTTTCTCTTCATGCATATGTATGACCGTTTTCGTTCCTCGTGCACATTGTTATATGTATTTATGCACTTCTTCTCCTCACATTTGTTTGTAACCAAGCATCCATGATTGGTCGTTGCATCCTTGTTCATATCACAATCAAAGTTAAATACTGAATAATCCTCTGTTGATCTCATCCTCGTTTTTAACATACTCTTAGGACCATTCAATGAATTCAATATTCTACGAGAGTATTGAGAACCTTGAAACTCTTCCACTCCTGAGAGAACATCACTCATTGGGACATCTTGCATGGCTTTCATAAATCCACAACCTTGATTGACACCACGTTTGTTAATATGCATGAACTCATCCACACTTGACAAGACATCGCTATTGAAACCTTTTCCCTTCTCACTGTGCAAGAATTCATCCACCCCAGATAAGGCTTCGCTTCTAAAATCATTTTGTTTCTTGGAACCAATGAACTCATCCACTCCAGATAAGATGTCACTTCTATAATTGAGTATATTGAAATCATCCACATTTGAAGTGATAGAGCCTGGCACATGGGCACGCTTTTTATGTCCTTTGATATTATAGTATACGTTGTCTTTATCATTGAAAACCACGTGCCTCTTTCTCATGTTTAAAAATTGCATGCTCCATCTCATATTCTTGCCTACCTCATAGTAGGGATCACATAAGGATGTTATGTTATCAACCATACCATCATCAGTGACTTTTAGAATCCTCATCTGCGCAAATGACCATTGCTCCACTTGTTCAAATCCCAATACTTCACCTTCTGCTACAATCTTATTTGCAAATGATCTCATTTGTAAAATGTCCCCATAGTAAAATCCAAGGTGGTGCACTTTGTATTCTTGATAATGTCTGTTGCATAAGTCTCATCTTTGTCCCATGCTATAAATGATTTGTTGGATGTATTGTAGGGCATAACATCTCCAAGTGTTTCCATATCTCCACATTTATACTTTAGCTCAACATGTGCGCTAAGAATCTTTGATACAATAACTGCCACCTTATCTTCGCCAAGTCTTCAAAAGTGGCAAAGTGAATTGGGATCACTATCATGGATTGTAGCAAATGCAACTACTTCTCTTTTGCTACATAAAATCACATCCATCCCTAGAACAAAATCTATAGCCATCTCCTTTGTGAGAGTCCTTCGCAAGCAAGCTGCAGTGGCAACAATTACATAAATATTAGTCTCTTTTTAATAATCTACTCATTTATTATAATTTTTAATTAGTACTTAATTTATTAGTGGGAGAAGTTATCCGATCAAGTACTCATCAGATGGACATGCCAAGTTATCCTTTGCATGGTCAATCAAGCATTAAATACTATTTTTGCTCTAGTGTCATGCACATCCGTAAAAAAAACATGAGCCTACTAGGTATGTTATCCAATCAAGCACTAATGGGATGCGGGTGCCACTTTGCATGTAAGTCAATTCCACCTAGTTGAGGTGTACAAAAAGTGTTGTGCCCATCGGATATGCTTTGCATGGTCCATCGAGCATTAAATACTATTTTTGCTCCTGTCATGCACATCTGTAACAAAAACACGCTGCTAGGTGTGTTATCCGATCAAGTACTTATGCGATGGGAATGCCACTTTGCATGTAAGTCAATTCCACCTAGTTGAAGGTGTGTGCAAAGTATTGTGCCCATCCAATATGCTTTGCATTGTCGATCAAGCATAACACACTGTTTCTGCCTTACTGTCACAACCATATAAAAACACGGCCATAGGTGTGTTATTCAAATAAGTACTTATTAGATGGGGGCTCCAATTTGCACGCAAGTCCGTTTTAACTACGTTGAGGTGCGTGCAAAGTATTGTCACCATCGGATATGATTTGCATGGTCGATCACGCATTATACACCATTTTTTCCCTAATGATATGCACATTCGCACAAAAACACGCCATTAGGTGTGTTATCTGACCAAGTACTTATCGGATGGGTGTGCCTCATTGAGAACATTTCAATACCACCTAGGTTGAGGCGTACAAAAAGTTTTGTGCCCATCGGATATCCTTTGCATGGTCAATCGAGCATTAAATACTATTTTTACTCTAGTGTCATGCACATCCGTCAAAAAACACGCTGCTAGGTATGTTATAGGATCAAGCACTTATGGGATGGGCGTGCCACTTTGCATGTAAGTTGATTCTACCTAGTTGAAGGTGTGTGCAAAGTATTGTGCCCATCGGATATGCTTTGCATTGTCGATCAATGCTCGATCGACCATGCAAAGCATATCCGATGGGCATAATACTTTTCCTATACCTCAACCTAGGTAGTATTAAAATGTTGTCAAAGAGGCACACCCATCCAATAAGTATTTGGTCGGATAACATACCTAAGGGCGTGTTTTTTTGTAGATGTGCATACCACTAGGGAAAAAACGGTGTATAATGCGTGATCGACCATGCAAATCATATTCGATGGTGACAATACTTTGCACACACCTCAACCTAGTTGAAACAGACTTGCGTGCAAACTAGAGCCCCCATCCGATAAGTACTAGTTTGAATAACACACCTAGGACCGTGTTTTTTCATGGTTGTGCATGACACCAAGGCAAAAACGATGTTTTATGCTTGATCGACAATGCAAAGCATATCCTATGGGCACAATACTTTTCACACACCTTCAACTAGGTGGAATTGACTTACATGCAAAGTGGCACGCCCAATGCATAAGTGCTTGATCAGATAACACACCTAGCAGCGTGTTTTTTTACGGATGTGCATGGCACTAAGGCAAAAATGGTATTTAATGCTCGATCGACCATGCCAAGCATATCCGATGGGCACAATACTTTGCACACACCTTTAACTAGGTGGAATTGACTTACATGCAAAGTGGCACGCCCATCCCATAAGTGCTTGATTGGATAACATACCTATCAGCGTGTTTTTTTACGGATGTGCATGACACTAGAGCAAAAATAGTATTTAATGGTCGATCGACCATGCAAAGCATATCCGATGGGCACAATACTTTGCACACACCTTCAACTAGGTAGAATTGACTTACATGAAAAGTGGCACGCCCATCGCATAAGTGCTTGATCAGATAACACACGTAAAAGTGTGTCTTTTTATGGATGTGCATGGCACTAAGGCAAAAATGGTATTTAATGCTCGATCGACCATGCAAAGCATATCCGATTGGCACGATACTTTGCACACACCTTCAACTAGGTGGAATTGACTTACATGCAAAGTGGCATTCCCATCGCATAAGTGCTTGATCGGATAACACACCTAGCAGCGTGTTTTTTTACGGATGTGCATGGCACTAAGGCAAAAATGGTATTTAATGCTCGATCGACCATGCAAAGCATATCCGATGTGCATAATACTTTTCCTATACCTCAACTTAGGTCGTATTAAAATGATGTCAAAGAGGCACACCCATCCGATAAGTACTTGGTCAGATAACATACCTAAGGGCGTGTTTTTTTGCGGATGTGCATACCACTAGGGAAAAAACGGTGTATAATGCGTGATCGACCATGCAAATCATATCCGATGGTGACAATACTTTGCACACACCTCAACCTAGTTGAAACAGACTTGTGTGCAAACTGGAGCCCCCATCCGATAAGTACTAGTTTGAATAACACATCTAGGACTGCGTTTTTTGACGAATGTGCATGACACTAAGACAAAAACGGTGTTTTATGCTTGATCGACAATGCAAAGCATATCCGATGGGCACAATACTTTGCACGCACCTTCAACTAGGTAGAATCAACTTACATGCAAAGTGCAACACCCATCCCATAAGTGCTTGATCGGATAACATACCTAGCAGCGTGTTTTTTGACGGATGTGCATGACACTAGAGTAAAAATAGTATTTAATGCTCGATTGACCATGCAAAGGATATCCGATGGGCACAATACTTTGCACACACTTTCAACTAGGTGTAATTGACTTACATGCAAAGTGGCATTCCCATCGCATAAGTGCTTGATCGGATAACACACCTAGGAGGTTTTTTTACGGATGTGCATGGCACTAAGGCAAAAATGGTATTTAATGCTCGATCGACCATACAAAGCATATCCGATGGGCATAATACTTTTCCTATACCTCAACCTAGGTAGTATTAAAATGTTGTCAAAGAGGCACACCCATCCAATAAGTATTTGGTCGGATAACATACCTAAGGGCGTGTTTTTTTGCAGATGTGCATACCACTAGGGAAAAAATGGTGTATAATGCGTGATCGACCATGCAAATCATATTCGATGGTGACAATAATTTGCACACACCTCAACCTAGTTGAAACAGACTTGCGTGCAAACTAGAGCCCCCATCCGATAAGTACTAGTTTGAATAACACACCTAGGACCGTGTTTTTTCATGGTTGTGCATGACACCAAGGCAAAAACGATGTTTTATGCTTGATCGACAATGCAAAGCATATCCTATGGGCACAATACTTTTCACACACCTTCAACTAGGTGGAATTGACTTACATGCAAAGTGGCACGCCCAATGCATAAGTGCTTGATCAGATAACACACCTAGCAGCGTGTTTTTTTACGGATGTGCATGGCACTAAGGCAAAAATGGTATTTAATGCTCGATCGACCATGCCAAGCATATCCGATGGGCACAATACTTTTTGTACGCCTCAACCTAGGTGGTATTGAAATGTTCACAATGAGGCACACCCATCCGATAAGTAATTGGTCAGATAACACACCTACCAGCGTGTTTTTTTACGGACGTGCATGGCACTAAGGCAAAAATGGTATTTAATGCTCGATCCACCATGCAAAGCATATCCGATGGGCACGATACTTTGCACACACCTTCAACTAGGTGGAATAGACTTATATGAAGAGCGGCACGCGCATCCCATAAGTGCTTGATTGGATAACATACCTAGCAGCGTGTTTTTTGACGGATGTGCATGACACTAGAGCAAAAATCGTGTTTAATGCTCGATCGACCATGCAAAGCATATCCGATGGGCACAAAACTTTTCGTACGCCTTAACCTTGGTGGTATTGAAATGTTCTCAATGAGGCACACCCATTCGATAAGTACTTGGTCAGATAACACACCTAATGGCGTGTTTTTTTGCGGATGTGCATATCATTAGGAAAAAAATGGTGTATAATGCGTGATTGACCATGAAAATCATATCCGATGGTGACAATACTTTGTAGGAACCTCAATGTAGTTAAAACAGACTTGCGTGCAAAGTGGAGCCCCCATCTGATAAGTACTTATTTGAATAACACACCTATGGCCGTGTTTTTATATGGTTGTGCATGACACTAAGGCAAAAACGATGTGTTATGCTTGATCGACAATGCAAAGCATATCCGATGGGCACAATACTTTGCACACACCTTCAACTAGGTGGATTTGACTTACATGAAAAGTGGCACGCCCATCGCATAAGTGCTTGTTTAGATAACACACCTAGCAGCGTGTTTTTTTACGGATGTGCATGGCACTAAGGCAAAAATGGTATTTAATGCTCGATCAACCATGCAAAGCATATCCGATGGGCACGATACTTTGCACACACCTTCAAATAGGTGGAATTGACTTACATGCAAAGTGGCATTCCCATCGCATAAGTGCTTGATCGGATAACACACCTAGCAGCGTGTTTTTTTACGGATGTGCATGGCACTAAGGCGCAAATGGTATTTAATGCTCGATCGGCCATGCAAAGCATATCCGATGGGCACGATACTTTGCACACACCTTAAAATAGGTGGAATTGACTTACATGCAAAGTGGCACGCCCATCACATAAGTGCTTGACTGGATAACACACCTAGCAGCGTGTTTTTTTACGGATGTGCATGGCACTAAGGCGAAAATGGCATTTAATGCTCGATCGACCATGCAAAGCATATCCGATGGGCACGATACTTTGCACACACCTTCAAATAGGTGGAATAGACTTACTTTCAAATTGGCAAGCCCATCCCATAAGTGCTTGATCGGATAACATACCTAGCAGCGTGTTTTTTGACGGATGTGCATGACACTAGAGTAAAAAAAGTATTTAATGCTCGATCGACCACGCAAATGATATCCGATGGGCACAAAACTTTTCGTACGCCTCAACCTAAGTGGTATTGAAATGTTCTCAATGAGGCACACCCATCCGATAAGTACTTGGTGAGATAACACACCTAATGGCGTGTTTTTTTGCGGATGTGCATATCATTAGGGAAAAAATGGTGTATAATGCATGATCGACCATGCAAATCATATCCGATGGTGACAATACGTTGCATGCACCTCAATGTAGTTGAAACAAACTTGCGTGCAAAGTGGATCCCCCATCTGATAAGTACTTATTTGAATAACACACCTATGGCCGTGTTTTTATATGGTTGTGCATGACACTAAGGCAGAAACGGTGTGTTATGCTTGATCGACAATGCAAAGCATATCCGATGAACACAATACTTTTCACACACCTTCAACTAGGTGTAATTGACTTACATGCAAAGTGGCACGCCCATCGCATAAGTGCTTGATCAGATAACACACCTAGCAGCGTGTTTTTTTACGGATGTGCATGGCACTAAGGCAAAAATGGTATTTAATGCTCGATCAACCATGCAAAGCATATCGGATGGGCATGATACTTTGCACACACCTTCAACTAGGTGTAATTGACTTACATGCAAAGTGGCATTCCCATCGCATATGTTCTTGATCGGATAACACACCTAGCAGCGTGTTTTTTTACGGATGTACATGGCACTAAGGCAAAAATGGTATTTAATGCTCGATTGACCATGCAAAGCATATCCGATGGGCATAATACTTTTCTTATACCTCAACCTAGGTGGTATTAAAATGTTGTCAAAGAGGTACACCCATCCGATAAGTACTTGGTCAGATAACATACCTAAGGGCGTGTTTTTTTGCGGATGTGCATACCACTCGGGAAAAAACGGTGCATAATGCGTGATCGACCATGCAAATCATATCCGATGGTGACAATACTTTGCACACACCTCAACCTATTTGAAACAGACTTGCATGCAAACTGGAGCCCCCATCCGCCGATAAGTACTAGTTTGAGTAACACATCTAGGACTGCGTTTTTTGACGAATGTGCATGACACTAAGACAAAAACGGTGTTTTATACCATTTTTGCCTTAGTGCCATGCACATCCGTAAAAAAACACACTGCTAGGTGTGTTATCCGATCAAGCACTTATGCGATGGGAATGCCACTTTGCATGTAAGTTAATTCCACCTAGTTAAAGGTGTGTGCAAAGTATCGTGCCCATCGGATATGCTTTGCATTGTCGATCAAGCATAACACACCGTTTCTGTCTTAGTGTCATGCACAACCATATAAAAACACGGCCATAGGTGTGTTATTCAAATAAGTACTTATAAGATGGGGGCTCCACTTTGCATGCAAGTCCGTTTTAACTACTTTGAGGTGCGTGCAAAGTATTGTCACCTTCGGATATGATTTGCATGGTCGATTACGCATTATACACCATTTTTTCCCTAATGATATGCACATTCGTAAAAAAACACGCCATTAGGTGTGTTATCTGACCAAGTACTTATCGGATGGGTGTGCCTCATTGAGAAAATTTCAATACCACCTAGGTTGAGGCGTACGAAAAGTTTTATGCCCATCGGATATCCTTTGCATGGTCGATCGAGCATTAAATTCTATTTTTGCTCTAGTGTCATGCACATCCGTCAAAAAACACGCTGCTAGGTATGTTATCCGATCAAGCACTTATGGGATGGGCGTGCCACTTTGCATGTAAGTCGATTCTACCTAGTTGAAGGTGTGTGCAAAGTATTGTGCCCATCGGATATGCTTTGCATTGTCGATCAAGCATAAAACACCGTTTTTGTCTTAGTGTCATGCACATTCGTAAAAAAACGCAGTCCTAGATGTGTTATTCAAACTAGTACTTATCGGATGGGGGCTCTAGTTTGCACGCAAGTCCGTTTCAACTAGGTTGAGGTGTGTGCAAAGTATTGTCACCTTCGGATATGATTTGCATGGTTGATCACGCATTATACACTGTTTTTTCCCTAGTGGTATGCACATCCGCAAAAAAACACACCCTTAGGTATGTTATCTGACCAAGTACTTATCGGATGGGTGTGCCTCTTTGACAACATTTTAATACCAACTAGGTTGAGGTATAGGAAAAGTATTATGCCCATCGGATATGCTTTGCATGGTCGATCGAGCATTAAATACCATTTTTGCCTTAGTGCTATGCACATCCGTAAAAAAACACGCTGCTAGGTGTGTTATCCGATCAAGCACTTATGCGATGGGAATGCCACTTTGCATGTAAGTCAATTCCACCTAGTTGAAGGTGTGTGCAAAGTATCATGCCCATCCGATATGCTTTGCATGGTCGATCGAGCATTAGATTCCATTTTTGCCTTAGTGCCATGCACATCCGTAAAAAAACACGCTGCTAGGTGTGTTATCTGATCAAGCACTTATGCGATGGGCGTGCCACTTTGCATGTAAGTCAATTACACCTAGTTGAAGGTGTGTGCAAATTATCGTGCCCATCGGATATGCTTTGCATTGTCGATCAAGCATAACACACTGTTTTTGCCTTAGTGTCATGCACAACCATATAAAAACACGGCCATAGGTGTGTTATTCAAATAAATACTTATCAGATGGGGGCTCAACTTTGCACACAAGTCTTTTTTAACTATGTTGAGGTGCGTGCAAAGTATTGTCACCATCGGATATGATTTGCACGGTCGATCACGCATTATACACCATTTTTTCCCTAATGATATGCACATCCGCAAAAAAACACGCCATTAGCTGTGTTATCTGACCAAGTACTTATCGGATGGGTGTGCCTCATTGAGAAAATTTCAATACCACCTAGGTTGAGGCGTACGAAAAGTTTTGTGCCCATCGGATATCCTTTGCATGGTCGATCGAGCATTAAATACTATTTTTACTCTAGTGTCATGCACATCCGTCAAAAAACACGCTGCTAGGTATGTTATAGGATCAAGCACTTATGGGATGGGCGTGCCACTTTGCATGTAAGTCGATTCTACCTAGGTGAAGGTGTGTGCAAAGTATTGTGCCCATCGGATATGCTTTGCATTGTCGATCAAGCATAAAACACCGTTGTTGCCTTAGTGTCATGCACAATCGTCAAAAAACACGATCGTAGGTGTATTTTTCAAACAAGTACTTATCGGATGGGGATGCCACTTTGCACACAAGTCAATACTGCCTAGGTTGAGGAACGTGTAAAGTCTTGTGTCCATTGGATATGCTTTGCATAGTCTGTCTCACATGATACACCATTTTGTTGCTAGTGTTATGCACAATCGTCATAAAATACGTTTGGAGGTGTGTTATCCAAACAAGTACTTATGAGATGGGTGCACCACTTTGTATGCAAGTCAATAAGACCTAGGTTGAGGAGTGTACAAAGTTTTGTGCCCATCGGAGAAATGTAGATGCGATAATATTAGAAAATTCTCAGTATATGTATATGTGTGTGTGTGTGGCAAACAATTTTGACACAAAGTAAACACCTAGTGCACAAATTATGCACTTCATGCCTTGAGTAAATAAGCTTGTTGATGAGGATAAATATGCCCTTGAATAAAAGCACAATTGTTGTATGACCACAATAGGATCGCTTTGACACCTGTGATTTTGCCCATATGTAAGTTTACAAATAGTATAAAAAATCATATAATAATATATTAATAGTTTGCAAATGTGTATAGCAAGTGAGTAATGGGAAGTGGAAGTGGGAATGAGGAGGGAGGAGTGGAATAGGATAGGGAAGTAATAAGGGTGTATGATAATAAGTATAAAAAATAGTATAATAATATATTAATAGTTTTTAAATGGCAAGTGAGTAATGGGAAGTGGAAGTGAGAGTGGGGAGGGAAGAATGGAATGGGAGAGGGGAAGGTAATAGGGGAGTAGGCTAATAAGGGAGTGAAATGAGTGAGGGAGTTAATAGGGGATGAAAAAGAGGAGGGTGAGATGGGGAAATATGGGATTTTGGGAAATGGGAGGAGTATGGGACGTGGTGGAAATGTGGGATGTGAGTGGTGGCAATGGGGAGGAAGAAGAAATGGATGGATGGGAGGAGGGCTAATGGATGAGGGATGGGGGTTCAATAGGAGAGGGGGAGTAATGGGAGCCAATGGGAGAGGAGATAAATGAAAAGCCAATAGGAGAGAGGGGAGGAATGGAAAGCCAATAGGAGAGGAGGAGGAAAACCTAATTTTTCTTATATATAGTCTTCCTTCTTCATTCATTCTCCCCTCATTTCATTCACTGAAGCAAGAAAGCAAGAAAGCAAGAAAGATCAAGAGAGCAAGGAAGGAAGAGCAAGAAAGCAAGAAAGAGCAAACTTACAAACTTTTTTCAGGTACTTGCAAACTTTTTTTTCTAGTTTCTTTTTTAAAATTTGAAGAGAGAGGAACTAGAGAGAGAAAGGTTCAGGGGAGGAGAAGAAGAGGATGGAGGGAAGGGAGGGGAGGAAGGGAGGGGAGGAAGGGGGCTGGCGGCAGCAGCCGCCAGCTCTGGGCGAAGAGGGAGGTGGGTGGGAGGGAAGCGGGTGGGAGGGGAGGCTGGCGCGGCGGGTGGGAGGGAGAGCTGGGAGGGAAGCGGGTGGGAGGGGGGGCTGGCGGCCGCGCCGCCAGCTCGGGAGCGGGGAGGGGGTTAGGTGGGAGGGGTGAGAGGGGTAGGAGGAGTGAAGGGGGTGGGAGGGGGGCTGGCGACCGCGGCCGCCAGCTCCGAGGTAGGGAGGGGGTTGGGTGGGAGCGGCTGAGAGGGGGGGCGGGGAGGGCGACTGAGGGGGGGGGAGCGGCTGAGAGGGGGCGGGGAGGGGGTTGGGTGGGAGCGGCTGAGAGGGGGGGCGAGGAGCGGCTGAGAGGGGGCGGGGAGGGGGTTGGGTGGGAGCAGCTAAGAGGGGGGGCGGGGAGCGGCTGAGGGGGGGGCTGGCGGCCACGGCCGCCAGCCCGAGGGAAGGGGGGGTATGGGGAAGAGGGATGGGAGAGCTGGGGGTAGCGAAGGGGGGGGAGGGTGAAGAGGGGGGGCTGGCGGCCGCGACCGCCAGCTCGGGGAGGGGGGGCTCGAGGGCGGGGAGGGGGTTGGGTGGGAGCGGCTGAGAGGGGGGGCGGGAAGGGCGGCTGAGGGGGGGGGGGAGCGGCTGAGAGGGGGCGGGGAGGGGGTTGGGTGGTTGGGTGGGACCGGCTGAGAGGGGGGGCGGGGAGTGGCTGAGGGGGGGCTAGCCCGGCGGAAGGGGGGGAGGGTGAAGAGGGGGGGGGCTGGCGGCCGCGACCGCCAGCCCAGGGAGGGGTTGCGAAGGGGGGGGAGGGTGAAGAGGGGGGGGCTGGCGGGTAGCGAAGGGGGGGGGAGGGTGAAGAGGGGAAAGGGGGTGAGAGGAGGGGGAGGGGGCTGGCGGCCGCGGCCGCTAGCCCGGGGCAAGGGGGGGTGGGAAACGGTGAAGGAGCGTGATGGGTGGGGGGTGTTGAGAGGGGGGGGCTGGCGGTCGCGGCCGCCAGCCCGAGGGAAGGGGGGGTGTGGGGAAGAGGGAGGGGGAGGGCTGGGGGGTAGCGAAGGGGGGGAGGGTGAAGAGGGGGGGGGCTGGCGGCCGCGGCCGCCAGCCCCGGGAGGGATTGGGTGGGAGGAAAGGGGGTGAGAGGAGGGGGGGCTGGCAGCCGCGGCCGCTAGCCCGGGGAGGGGGTTGGGTGGGAGCAAAGGGGGTGGGAGGGGCTGAGAGGGGGGGGGCTGGCGGCCGCGGCCGCCAGCTCGAGGGCAGGGAGGGGGGTGGTGGGAGGGGTTGAGAAGGGGGGGGGACTGGCGGCCGCGGCCACCAGCCCGGGTGAAGGGGGGGTGTGGGGAAGAGGGAGGGGGAGGGCTAGGGGGTCGCGAAGGGGGGGAGTGTGAAGAGGGGAGGGGGGGCTGGCGGCCACGGCCGCCAACCCGAGGAGGGGGTTGGGTGGGAGGAAAGGGGGTGGGAGGGGCTGGGGGTCGCGAAGGGGGGGGTGGGGAAGGGGGAGCGCTGAGAGGGGGAGGGGGTTGGCGGCTGCAGCCGCCAGCCCGGGGAGGGGGGGAGGGGGTGGGAGGGGTGAGAGGGATTGAGAGGAGGGGAGGGGGCTAGCGGCCGCGGCCGCCAGCCTGGGGAAGGGTGGGTGGGAAAGGGGGGAGGGCTCGACGGGGTCGGGAAGGAGGGGGGGGACGGTCACCAAGGAGGGGGGGGAGGGTTGAGAGGGGGCAAGGGGGTGGGACGGGTTGAGAGGAGGGGGGGGGCTGGCAGCCGCCAGCCCAGGGGGAAAGGGAGGGAGGGCTGGGGGGGGTCGCCAAGGAGGGGGGGGAGGGTTGAGAGGGGGGCAAAGGGGCAGGAGGGGTTGAGAGGAGTTTTGGCGGCGGAGGGAGGGGAGGGAAGGGGAAGGGAGGAGAGGGCTGGGTCGAGGGATGGATGGAGGGAGGGAGGGAGAGGAGAGGAAGGAGAGAGAGGAGAGAGAGAGGGAGAGTAGAGGAGGGAGCAGAAGGAGAGAGAGGGGAGAGGAGGATTCGACTTACTATCACGAGCAAGAACGACAAATAAGATTTGACTTACGAGAAGAATGAAAAGGACTTACGAGAATCGAGAAGAATGTTGAAGAAAGTATCAAGAAGAATGTTGAACACAAATTTGAATTCAAAAGGAACGTATGAGAAGAAAGTATAGAAGAAAGTATAAGAAGAATGTTGAACACAAATTTGAATTCAAATTTCCCTCTCTTTTTTGAAAATTCAAATTTATGCGTAGGAGGAGTGGGCTAGTTTTAACTCTCTCCTCATTTCATTGAAGCAACCAAGAGCGGAAGAGAAAGGATAAGCGGAGCCTTACTTTTTTCACTTTTTCCAGGTACTTGCATTCTTTTTTATTCATCTTGTAATTCTTTTTCTTTACTTACAATTCTTTTCAATTAGTTTCTTGTTAAGGTTTTTGAGTTCTATTTCTTAAAATTCGTATTGTAATTCTTTTTCTTTACTTATAATTCTTTTTCAATTAGTTTATTCTTAAAGTTTTTGAGGAGGGTGGTCTTTTAGAAGGCATTACAAATCTTTTTAAATTAGTTTCTTATTTGAGTTTTTGAGTTCTATTTTAATTAGTTTTTAATTTATATTTGAGTTTGTAAATTTGAGAAATGAGAGAATAGGGAGGGAGGGAAAGAGAGAAATTAAGAGAGAGAAGAGGGGCTCCTTAAATGAGAGAGGAGAGGGAGAGAGGGAGAGAGAGAGAGAGATTCACACAGAGAAGAGGGGCTCCTTAAATGAGAGAGAAGAGTAGGGAGGGAAAGAAAGAGAGAGGAGAGAGGGGGAGAGAGATTAAGAGAGAGAAGCGGGTCTCTTGGGGGCCGTGGCTGCTTGAGGGAGGGAGAGAGTAGGGAGAGAGAGGGAGAGAGAGAGAAAGAGAGAGAGAGGGAAAGAGAGAGAGGGAGAGAGAGAGAGAGAGAGAGATGTTTATCAGAATGAAACGTGGCGAGAGGAGAGAGGAAAAGAGAGAGAGAGAGAGAAGAGAAGAGGGAGACTTAGGGAGAGAGAGAGAGAGAGAGAGAGAGAAAGAGAGAGAGGGAGAGAGAGGGAGAGAGAGAGAGGAATGAAACTTCTGTGCTAGAGGGAGGGAGAGGGAGAGAGAGAATAAGTGGGATGAGGATAGAGAGAAAAATACTTAAGAGTTGTCAAAGAGAGAGAGAGAGAGATTAAGAGAGAGAATGAGGTGTCTTGACTATGGCTACAAAGAGATTTAGGAGTCGAGAGAGAGAGAGAGAGAGAGAGAGAGAGAGAAAGTAAAGAGAGTTTTATATATTTACATCTTTTATATTATATTTTTAAATGAGAGAGAAGAGTAGGGAGGGAAAGAAAGAGAGAGGAGAGAGGGGTAGAGAGATTAAGAGAGAGAAGCGGGTCTCTTGGGGACCGTGGCTGCTTGAGGGGGAGGGAGAGAGTAGGGAGAGAGAGAGAAAGAGAGAGAGGGAGAGAGAGAAAGAGGGAGAGAGGGAAAGAGAGAGAGGAAGAGAGAGAGAGGGAGAGAGAGAGAGAGAGAGAGATGTTTATCAGAATGAAACGTGGGGAGAGAAGAGAGGAAAAGAGAGAGAGAGAGAGAAGAGAAGAGGGAGACTTAGGGAGAGAGAAAGAGAGAGAGAGAGAGAGAGAGAGAGAGAGAGAGAGAGAGAGAAAGAGAGAGAGGGAGAGAGAGGGAGAGAGAGAGAGGAATGAAACTTCTCTGCTAGAGGCAGGGAGAGGGAGAGAGAGAATAAGTGGGATGAGGATAGAGAGAAAAATACTTAAGAGTTATCAGAGAGAGAGAGAGAGAGATTAAGAGAGAGAATGTGGTGTCTTGACTATGGCTACAAAGAGATTTAGGAGTCGAGAGAGAGAGAGAGAGAGAGAGAGAGAGAGAAAGTAAAGAGAGTTTTATATATTTACATCTTTTATATTATACTTTTAAAAAATTATAAAAGAGTGAATTTATGGTTTGTTTTGAAGGTGAGATAATATTTTTATATATATTCATCTTTTACATTGAAAAATGTTAACTTTTCTTTAGATACTTGTTCTTCATTTATATCACATGCAGGTTTAGCCTCTACATCACAACCCCTTCTTTTGCATATTTAAGCCTCTTAAACCCCAGCACATTAAAATGAACACAGAAAAAGAAATTATTTATTGCTTTTCTTCGCTTCGACAGTTGGTTTAGCATAGTTTAGCATAGATTAGATTGCCTTAGAGGAGAGACAATTCTCCAAGTTGCCAATCGAAGCCATGCTCAAATTTTTCTAACTAGTTCCTAATCGTTGTCAGTCCCTTCGCTCACATGCGGTTTAACACTCATAACATGCTATTAAATAAGACCTTTTACCATTTACCAAGAAGTTTATCAGTGGGCAGATTGCATGATGAGATATTAGTGGACAGATTACATATATCAGTGGACAGATTACATGTCATGGGACATATTGGAGCTTGATGATTATTGGTTACTTTTATTGCATTTGTATAAATATTTAAGCTCATTTATTGTCATAAAAATCCTTGTAAAGCCTTTTATGCTATTTTTTACATTTATTGTCATATGAAGCACCTTGTAATAAACTCGACCATCCCGACCATTCACTAATGAACGAGTATCAGTGGGATGCATAAGTGGATATCATGTGGGCTGCATAAGTGGATATCAGTGGAACAGTTTTTAGTGGATAGATTGCATCAGTAGGGTATCAGTGCACAGATATCAATGGATGGACAGATTACATGAATCTTCACGAAGATTAAAGCTTTATCACTAGACGACATTTTATATTACTTGTAAAGCTTTATTGGCTAATTCTTTTACATTTGTACAAATATTTAAGCCTTGTAAAGCCTTTTAGGCTATTTCCCACATTTATTGCCATATGAAGCCTTGTAAAGCCTTTTGGGCTATTTCCCACATTTATTGTATCAAGGGTTGTATATTGTACTTTACCTGTATGTATCTAAATTCTTCATTATCTTTTCTTGTAGGATTATGGAGCAATCAGCTAATGTGATGGCTATGCTAAATGACTCTGAGATCAGAGAATGGGTTTCTGATGTTACTTTGAATTTCAAAGGAAAGGAATATAGCCCCAATGGCTTTGGTAGGTGGACTTGATATCACATGGGTAGAAGAGCTTGGTTTCTTCATCAAAAGGAAAAGAGACTCTTTCTACTTATGTCAAAAAGGGAGTTCAATGGTGTTGAAGATCCATGGGATGCTACTTTCTTCAAAAAATATATGACTTCAAGCCTTGTAGTAGGCATAATAATTCAGCGAAAAGACACCTTTGTGGATATTTTAACAAAGAGTTCAGATCCTGAAGTTGGCGGTATGCATTTTATTGTGTCAAGGAGAGACGCAAAGACCTTTGTGATGCCTCCTCCTCAACCATCAAAGTTTCCAGAGCTGCAAAGGGCATTGGAGACTCTTTCATATACTTGGGAGCAATTTCCTAGTGTGGTGGCAAAAAGGATGCATGCAAAGATAATGTTTGAATACTTTCAGGATGCAGAATATGCTCCTCATATGCAAGAATCTTCACATGAAGGAGATCAAAAAGCTCAGACTTCAATGCAGGGACAAGAAGAACAGGCACACTGTCACAAACCTGTAGAACATGAGCGCAAACTTCTAGAGCGAGAAATGGTGGATGTAACTAAGGATGATGAAAAACAAGCCTTGAGTGCACGGGAATTAGCAAAAATTGAAGAAGATCAAGGTCGATCCACTGCAGTTATGCTAGAAGCTCTTGCTAGCAAACCACGACGTGAAATGCAAAAGGCTAGTACTGCAAGAGCCACGGTTCCAAGCAATAAGAAAAGACATCGTCCCACTGTAGAGAAAGATAATGTGGATGAAAAACGGTCAAAAAAAGAGAAAGATGAAGAAGACTCAGAATTCGAGGGTGAAGATGATCAGGATGAACTCACATCAATCAAAAATCTTAATCTGCGTCTTAATGAAGCAGTTACAGATGATGATGTGGGATATATCTGGGGTCAAAGGACGTGGGTTATGAATGCCAAAGATGTGGAAGCTGCAGCTCTGTTTACTAATAGCCGAAGCCTTGATATATCCTATGCAATGCAAATATACGAGGCTTTGAGAGATGGTAAGAAACCTGTGGCAAGCAATGTGGTCTTGCGCCCAATAATGTTTTGTCCAACCAAAAATAGTTTTCTGGATCAAATAACATTTACAGGGCCTACACATTTCGAGGAAATCTTCAGTCAATTCTTTAAAAACACTCTAAAAAATATTCCACATGAACCCTTGTAAAGAGGCACAAGGAGAGAATATGCTAAAGGAAGTCAAGAAGGAATTTCTCCTTCATTGCAGATTCCAGCCCATTGATGGTCAACATTGGGCTTATGCTTATAATCAGATCGCAAGGGAAGCAAAGGAGGGCAAAAGACTCACTCCAGAACAATTTGTAAAGATAAGCTCATTCCATTATTATCCTGCAACAATCTGTATATTCAAGCATGAGATCAAGTATTTGATTGAGTCCGAAAGACTTAATCATTATGTCCATGGAAAGCGTAAGATATCCTCAACATCAGAGGTCTTACAGAAGGCAAGGGTGATATGGACAACATTTGGTTCTCCAAATCCTGATTTGAAGTGAAAGGTCACAAAAGCAGACGCTGACACACTCACAAAATTTTATACTTCTTTGAGTGCAGTTGTGCCTAGGGGAACCCAAGAGCGGGAAGAAAGTATGACAAGCTTCAAGGTGGTGAGGGACAGATATGCCGACTACACTTCTATCATATTTTGTCCTGTTGAAGTGTTCAATGAGATGCTTGAAACGTGCATTGCTTGTGAGCGTGGACAGCTGACCTATGAAGCTCCTTTAATTATCTCCGGCAAGTCAAAGGTAATGGATAAGAAGGAGTTGACGGCAAGGATGTGGAGGCATGTAAAGTACTTACCTGATAAGTATGCATCCATGGTAGCACAAAAAATTTTAAAGAAAGAATGGTTTTTTGGAAAAAAAGACAAAGACCACTGCATGGAAGAATGCATCAATGTACAGGTGAGGCGTGATGCAGTGCATAGTGCCATCAAGTATTTGCTGTCAGAGAAACAAATTCCACTTACTCATTGTAACATTGACTATAATGTGGTGAAGCATATAGCTTCTTTGTCAACACCCAAGGTAAAGCTATGGGCAAACAAGTGGATTAAAAAGAATGAAGATGGGTCGGAAATAGTAACCTCTTATATGAGAAAAGAGATCCCACAACAGGTGGTTGCATATGTGGAAAGATTAATCAGCAAGATAAGAATGCCGACAGATATGCACCAAAGCTTTCAATTCAATGTAGAGGTTACGGCAGAGTCTGGAAAGCTTGTCAACTTCAGGGGAGTCTCAGAAGATGACTTCTTCAAGAATGAGTCAGCATGGGATAAGCCACAACTATTCTTTATCAATGAAGTTTCTAGTGATGATATCCATAACTTCATTGATAGAATAGTATATACCACCATTAGCAAAGTGGCGATTTGTAACATTGTCATATTTGTTGATAAAAAAGACAAAGAAGCCATGCAGGTTACTCTAGAGCGAGCATATTCATCAGATTTGAAGATCTATAGTGGTGTTTATGCAGCAAAGAGAGGCAAAAGAGAATGTGGCATAGCAATTCAAACTCTTGAATCATTCTTTCTGTGTATGCGGAGTCCCAACCCTGATCACTCCTTACAAAAGAACATAAGAGGGAATTCAAATAATTTGAGATTGATGCTAGAAGAGCAAGATATTCCCAGGTCCATACATTATCAAAAAAACAACTATGGAAGTCCTGCAAAAAGTGGGAGTCTCTTGCTTACCATGATGGAGAATTTGCTGCCGGTAGGTTGGGAGGTCACCTTGTGCAGGATGGGATATTTATTTGAGGATCTCCTAAGAAAAGGCAACTCCACCAATATTATTGAAAATAAGCATTTCATGGCCTATTTCCAGCTTCAAGCAGATCTAACCACAGGCTATGAAAAAGAGATAGACCACAAGGACACCGATGACATGGATGATTACCTTGAAGATCATAATGTCCCAGTTGTTGATGATGAAAAGATGGACTTACATGACCCATTCACAGAGAGGTTGGTGGATGAAGACAAATATGATGATGCCTTCTTTGATAATTATGACTCGCAGGGTTATGAAAAAAGGCCACTACGACAATACTTAGCAGTATGAACTCTCTATTTCTCAACTAAATACAATTTTTTAAATGAGATTTAAATTTAAAGATAATGAATCTAATCTCTCATATTTGTTTATAGGCAATAGAGGAAGAAGAAATGGATGAAGTCAATACGGAGGCACTCCCTTCTACTTCAACAATGCAACCACCTCTAAATTTGATTGAAAAATCAAATTTAGCTGCATTGGATAAAATGGAGAGCTCATTTCAAGTTAGGATCGTTTTGAAACGAGAACCTCAGTATTTAAGCTTTGGTAGAGAGGAGGTTTCAATCCTCTCCAATCCTTTAAAAGAGGTTAATGACAATGTTATCTTGGCCATTCTCAGGTAATGTTTATTTATTTATTGCTACTTCAATAAGCTAACATTTGTTTATTTATTCACAGTTCAGTTATATATCAGTTTCCTAGTGCAGAATGCAAATCAATTCTATGAGCTAATGTTTGTTTATTTCTTGGTGCAGTGTAGTTATTTCTCAGCTTCCTAGTACAGTGCAGCATCGTGTCTACATGCTCGATGCTCTCCTTTCTTCTATTCTTAGCTCTCCTCAAAAGACTATAGAAGATGTTTGTACCTGGTTAAGCCCTTTGAATTTAGATGGGGTGCGAGTCATCTTAATACCTTATCATGAGGCGTAAGTATCAACTCTAACCTTATTTTTACTATTTCTTTAGCAAGTTTGTGTAAAACAATAATCATTTTTATTCTGGTCGTGTAGCTCACATTGGAGTCTGATCTTCTGGGACCTTGAACTCAACCATTTATGGTTTCAATAGAAGGCTATCATGCCAACTCCCCAAGGTAATTATTCTCTTAATATTTTTGATACTTTCTTATTTTGTATCTTATGATCATGACATATTAATATATTTCATATGTCATGCTGGACAGTGCTGCATATCGGCTAGTATCTGCTATCAGAACAACCACGGAGCAACAAGATCAAGTAGAATTCAAAAGACGTCTGCCAGTGGAGCAAAAAGATGGACACAGCTGTGGGTGGAGAGTTGCCTACAACTGCATGTTGTTTCTTAGAGAGATTTTGGATTTGGAGTTACCAATCAAAATGGAATCATATACAGAAGCTGATCTGCTAGCATTTCGGGCTTAGAGTATTCAGCATCTAATTACTACCATTGGGAAACAACATGAAAATATGACTACATTGTAGCATGTATAAAACCTTATCTTTATACTTGTATGCTTGTTCCAGCCTTTAATTGGGATGTATAAATCTCATAACTTTTTTATATTTTCTTCCAAGAGGAGAAGAGACTGAGTCTAATGAAAGCATGCTATCTTTATACTTTTATGATTATTTAAACCATTAATTTTATTTGGGATTTGTAAATCTCATAACTTGTCTAATGAAAGCATGCTATCTTTATACTTCTATGATTATTTAAACGATTATTTTTATTTGGGATGTGTAAATCTCATAACTTTTTAAATTTTTCATCCAAGAGAAGGAGAGACTCACTCTAATGAAAGCGTGTATGAAACCTTTTTAAATTTTTGCTCCAAGCAGAGGAGAGACTTACACTAATGAAAGCATGTATGAAACCTTATCTGCTTGTTTAAGCCTTTATTTGGGATGTGTACATCGCATAACTTTTTTATATTTTTATGGCAGAAGGAGGATGTGGAGGACATAGCAAGTGAAGAAGAATACGATGTAGACTACTCCCTCAATAAGATGAGTCATAAAAATATGAATCTATTGGAGCAGATTGGAAGTTCATTCACTGCTATGTTGTTAATTCGACAACAACCTCATTTTTTTGAATTTGGTGAAGAAGAGATTTCAATCCTCTTGAATCCTAAGAATGAGGTTAATGTCAAAGTCATTACAACCATCCTCAGGTTTGATGCAGCCTTTTCCTTAGCTTTATACTTTGCTTATTTTGATTAAACCCAAGAAGCTAATACTTTTTTTTTAAATATAGTAATGTTATAGCAAATTTTCTGCAAAATATACAAAGCGTTTCATATATGCTCGATCCTCGTATTTCGGAAGTGCTTAGCAACAAAGAAGAAACCATAGAGAATGTTTGCAAGTGGTTGAAGCACGTTCCTATGAATGACGCAGGAATTATTTTTACAGCATATTATGAGAAGTAAGAATCAAACCCTACTTGTTTTTTCTATTGCATTGCTAGAATTGTCTCAAACACAATAATTATTCTTTATTGATAATGCAGCTCACATTGGAGTCTGGTAGTCATGGACATCCTTGCGAAGAAGTGCTTCTTTGCAAACTCAATGACATCCATCCATGGCAATGTGTAAGAGTAAGTATAGACTACACTTGTTGTCACTTCTTGACATGTAGATTAATATGCAATGCACATATTCACTGTTGTTATATGTTTTGATATGCAGATCATCTCGAAAATTAGTAGATGCTATCGACATAGTAATGCGGTAATGTGACTTGGCACAACAAATAGAGTATATAACATGTCAGGTATCACATCAAGAGAATAGCCACATCTATAATTGTGGATGGAGGGTGGGCTACAATTGCTTTTTGGTACTTGGTCAAATTTTTGAGATACAAAATGACACCACACTATCAACATATACGGATTTGCATCTCTATGCATTTATAACATGTACCATTCGAGCAATCATTGATTGCGAAATGAATGCCATCAAAGAGTCAAAGAGGATAGAAGACCTCAACTCTACAAACATGGCTTCATTAAAAGAATTGGGAAGCTCTTTTAATGTTAGGGTTATGATTCAACATAGACCTCGGTATCTTGAATTTGGGGGAGAGGAGATTTCAATTCTCTCTAGAGCTTCAAATGAGGTCAATAACAACGTTATGATGGCCATTCTCAGGTTTGATACAAACTTTTTCTCTACTTGATAATTCAATATTTTGATTAAATCTAATAAGCTAATATTCATTTATTTGTTGGTGCAGTATAGTTATCTCATGATTTGGTAGAGTCGTACAAAATCGTGTGTATATGTTGGATTCCCTCCTTTCTCCTATACTTAGCGATAGCAGAAAGACAATAGCCGATGTTTGTAAATTATTACAGCCTTTACATTTACATGGCGTGCGAGTCCTATTTATGGCATATCATGAGATGTAAGTATCATGGCAACCTTTATTTTCATCTTATACTGGCAACATTGTGTTAAATAATAATGGTTCTTAATTATTCGTGTTGGGAACATTGGAGTCTGGTGGTTTGGAACCTTGAAGACAACTATTGTTGGTTTGTTAACTCGATTGCAAGCTTTCATGGCTCAGTGCAAACGTAAGTATTCTATTAATCTGTTGTTACTTCTATATTATGTACCTTATGTGATAGACACACTAAGTCTTTTTAATATGTCACGATGACCAGGTCGATTGAGAAGTTGGTATCTATTATCAGAGAAACAGGACAGTACAAAGACTCGGTAGACTTCCAAAAGCGTTTAGTAGTAGAGCAAGAAGATGGGCATAGTTGTGGGTGGAGAGTTGCCTACAACTGCATGTTGATTTTCAAAGAAATTTTCTCATTTAAGCCACAGATCTCATCGGAAGACTCTTTGGAGCTCAAATATTCAGAGGAGGATATACAATTGTTTAGGGCTGAAATCATTCGAGACCTAATTGCTACCATTAGAATACAACGTGCAACTGAAGCAATACCAGAGCTTCCCTTTAAGGAAGAGGAGACTGAGTCTACTATGAAAGCACTGCACACTACAGAAGAAGTAGAGACCCAATGTACACCTACAGCACCACAGCCTCCACTGGAAGCATTAGAAGAGTTGCCACCACCTCCGCTTGCATTTAAGGAAGAGGATACTGAGTCTACTCCGAAAGCACTACATACTACAGAAGAAGTAGAGACCGAGTGTACATCTACACAGCACCACAGCCTCCATTGGAAGCATCCGAAGAGTTGCCACAGTCTCCACTAGAAGCATCACAAGAGTTGTGATGCATGTATGATGTTGTGTTTGTAGTTTTTGTTGATTATACACCAATTTGTGACTTATTACTTAAGTGGCATAATCATGATATTTATATAATTTCTTTATGCACACAATTTTATGATATGAATGTGTGATGATGTGATTATTTGAATATAAATCCTTGTGTGATGAGAATTTTGATATGAATATGTGATGATGTAATATTTGTAATATAATTATTTCATGCACACAATTTTATGATATGAATGTGTGATGATGTGATTATTTGGAAATAAATCCTTGTGTGATGAGAATTTTGATATGAATATGTGATGATGTAATATTTTTAATATATTTCTTCATGCACACAATTTTATGATATGAATGTGTGATGATGTGATTATTTGGAAATAAATCCTTGTGTGATGAGAATTTTATTCAGTTGGACAGTCTCCACTCACTTAAAGTAGAGCATTCGCAATGCTTCTCTCACTTTATTCCAACCCTTATCCTTATCATCTCCACTCATTAAAGTAGAGCATTCAATCTCCACTCGCTTTATTCCAACCCTTATCGTAGTGAACACATCGTGCCTTAGTGCACTTGTATTCTTCCATCCTAGTCCTTCCACAAACACTCTCTTATTTCTTACATCCTAGTCCTTCTGAGTAACTTGTATTCTTCTATCCTAGTCCTTCCGCAAACACTCTCAGAGTCTTCTTTCATCCATCCTGATAACCAAGTATTCTTCTATCCTAGTTCTTCCACAAAAACTCTCTTCTTTCATCCATCCTAGTGCTTCTCATTAACTTGTATTCTTCTTGTATTCTTCTATCCTAGTCCTTCCGCAAACACTCTCAGAGTCTTCTTTCATCCATCCTGATAACCAAGTATTCTTCTATCCTAGTTCTTCCACAAACACTCTCTTCTTTCATCCATCCTAGTGCTTCTCATTAACTTGTATTCTTCTTGTATTCTTCTATCCTAGTCCTTCTGCGAACACTCTCAGAGTCTTCTTTCATTTATCCTGATAACCAAGTATTCTTCTATCCTAGTTCTTCCGCAGACACTCTCTTCTTTCTTGCATCGTAGTCCATCTCCCTTTCTTTATCATCTCCCCACCCATGGATGTCCTTCGCATTGTCGAAGACGTGGAGTTCGGAATTAACAATCTTAAAGAATGGATTGCTGACCAAGGAGCACAGAGAGAGGCCAGAATTCGACAAGGTTCTCCTTTGACACACATGGAGAGAGAGGAATTTGATGCACAAAGGCACACAGAGAGGGAGGAGACTCTCAAGATAGCAGACAGTGAAAGACTTCTAAGACGTATGATAAAAGCACGACAAGATCTATTAGACTTCTTAAGTAACTTGCGTTATCGCAGCTCTCATCATGGGCGATTTGATGCGGATGCTGAGAGAACAATAAGAGCCTCTCAGACAAATTATAAAGAAACAATTTGTGATTGCTTAAACTTCTTCTTCGCATGTAATTATGTTGAGGATACAGCTGTGGAGGCAGTGAAAGATTGGGTTGTTGAGAAGATAAGAGAGACCAATGATGAGATCTTCTAGACTTAGATAAGAGAGACTGTATTAAGGTGTTTTTTGACACCATATGGCTTTGTATTAAGGTGTTTTTTGACACCATATGGCTTTGTATTAAGGTGTTTTTTGACACCATATGGCTTTGAGTAATATGATCTACTTCTTGTACAAATGTGATGTTAAGATGATGTTAAGAGAGACTGTATTAAGGTGTTTTTTGACACCATATGGCTAAGAGAGACTGTATTAAGGTGTTTTTTGACACCATATGGCTTTGAGTAATATGATCTACTTCTTTACAAATGTGATGTGCTCTTTTTGAAATGTACTCTAGTTTTCATAACATGTCACGCCATTTTTTCTAATTTGATTTTTTAAAATCTTACTTTTTTGTCTCTTTTAACAATGTGATGTACTCTATTTTTAACATCTCACGTCATTTTTTCTAATTTGATTTTTAAAAATCTTCCTTTTTGACTCAATGTTTTGTTTTATAAGAGCCTCTTTTTTTGAAATGTTTTATCCAAAATTATCTCACAAAATGAATTTGGACAGTGCAAGAGTCCAAAATTAATGAAATAGGTGTTTTAACCAAACCTAGCATTATTTAACCTAAGCTAACCCAACCTAACATAAGCCCCACTGTTGTGTTGTGAAGGGAAGTGAGGGGGACATGGAGAGGGTGAAGGTAGCTACACAAATAAAACCTACCATAGCTTAACCTAAACCTAACATAAGCCCTAATGTGGTGCTGCGAAGGGAAGCAAGAGGGACATGGGAGAGGAGGAAGGTGAGAGGAAGGGAGGTGATTCTGAAGTAGAAGCTTTTGATCTTGGTAAAGCTACTCAAAATCACTTCGCGCAGAGTTCAACAACCATTAATGGATGGCTCCGTGATTTCCCACGCCCTGTAAAAAACCATGGGTGATTTTTTATTTCGTTGTGCACTATGCAGGACCAGTAGTTGACACGATGTATTATCTCACTTCTCATCCACGTCAATTTCTTCTATCAAACTTCTTGAATCTTCTTCCACTTGGTTCGGATTGAATCGAAAAATAGATAGTGTTGATATATCCAAATCAATGGATAGATAGAAATATCTCTCCACGTTTCAAATTTCAATCTGGTTTGTTCTTTATGCACCCGATCCACCCCGTTCCATAACAATGGGATCTTTAAACTCATGTCTGACTCCATTGGTTACCCATAAATCCATATGTACATATAAATCTCCTCTCTAGAGGGGGGAGGCAAGATACAGTCTCCATCGAGTTTTAAAGAATGGAATTACTTGGCTCTGAGTACATCGTCATAACTAGTGAAATAAGGTATCTTGGAGGACAAACTGGGTTCCCGCTCCTGGGTAACTGCTAGCGAAGCAGTATCGAGATCCTCATGATTCTTGAATATTCCCCACCAAGCAGTAGAAGTTATCGAATTGAAGAGGCAAAGGAGCTAAATTGAGGAGGTGGGGGAGAATTGTGAAAGGAGAGGGGACCGTTTCGAATTGATATTTCTGAAGATGAGGTAGGTGGTGAATCCCATTCAATCTTCATACTTAGTAATGAGGGAATTTGTCAAAGTGTAGTGGGAATGTAAGGTTTACAGATATCTAGATATTGTCATTGAAACGATATAACTCTATCCATTGATTTATCTCGCTTATTCCCTCGGATAAACCCACTGCTTTCACTGGGACACGTGGTTTCATGATGTTACAGCGATTTCCTTGTTGCAATTTTGCTTCAAGCCATTGGGAGTGGGGGATTTATGTTTTCCCCACCCAGACTTCGCTCTCTGGAACTCCACCCCACCGAGATCACAAGAATGTGGAATTCTTAGGACGTGATTCTCCAACTACCCACCCATAATAAGAATTTGCATTTCCCGTGTCTCTTGATACTTGGATCCCCCAACTTCTGGAATGCCCAAATTATCAACCAAAAAGTGTTGTTGAAGCTGGTTCCCTTTGATGGCTTAACAAAACATTAAACCTAACATCAATCCCATCGATCCTCTCATGAATATGCGGAAGGTGCGTGAAATTTCTCATTAGCCAAACAATCATTTGTGAATTGATCTTTTTCGAACAAATTCATAGTTGGGCTGAAAGCAAATTACCTAATGGAGAAATTGTTGGGTAAGTTACTCAATCTCATACGTGAGCAGCATAAATGGGGGATAAATAGAAACTTCTTGAGTTACTAGCGGGTTCATTATCAAGATAACAAGGAGAATATTTATTGGCATTAAAAGAAATGTTCTCCTTTCAGTGACAATGAGACAAAAAGGCATTCCGAATATTCCATGTCATGACGTACCTATTTTGCTTTCATCATCATTATTACTATTTGAAGGAGTTCCAATAGTAGGACCAAAAGAAACTAGCCGATCTTATGTAGTTAAGGATATAGTATGCAATCCTACTTTCCGTCGGTGAGACTACCATTGAGGAAGTTGTTATACAACATATCATATTTCACTAATGTACGTGGGACTTTCATTTCAATACAAAGCGTAAACTGATTGAATCTTCTTTTTGCAATAGTAAAAGAGATGTCTCCCTATATGATATGGACTCAAGACGTTCATGATTTGAATTTTAATTGCATGTATCATGGATTAGAAGCCGATCCCAGATTCTTACTCTACCTAATATTGAGGAGTATCAGTAATGGGCGCAAAAATCCTTGCATTCACAAGAATCTTGTTATTTCTTCGACTCATGTACCTTCAAAGGTAGATCCAACTTCAATAGCTCTGAATTGGTCAAACTAAATAAATCTCCGAGGGTCTAACAAGCGTCAGAGTCAAAAAGAATTGTCAACTCTCTCACATGTTGAAGGCTTTGAAATAGAAGTTGATCTCTCTTTTCTCGAAGGTACTATGTTTGGAACTATGGGTTATAGAAAATGAGATCTATTTTCTATTGTTAATGAAGCATTATTAATCACTAATTCTAAAAGAAGAAAGATTTTATTAGATAGTGCAATTAAATTAGCTTTACATAGACAAAAGTCAATTGTTACATATATAGGTAAAGGTATCCGAATCTCCGGCACGATTGTAGTTGTCTGACATGTACCAATCCAAGCTCAGAGTAGGACCTGCTATTTTATGGACAAAATTTCTACTCGGGCTACAAACGTACAATGATCTGCATCTTTAAGGCCCGAAGATAGTATAACGAACTGGTTGTGGGTAGGTTGATAGTGACCTTATACACATGAAGGTAGACATGATACATGGAGAACCGATGACTCGGCTCATCCAATCAGAAGACTTATTTGCCCTAGGTATGGAGCAAGTAGGATGGAATAGCCTCTAGAATAAGCAGAGAAGTCTAAGTCTAGTACCAACATCAAGTGAAATTTCTACCCATGAGACGAAGGCCCATATAGTCATTTGTAGAGTTTCTTGCGAGTTTGCCATGTCAATGGTGGCATGAGAGATGAGGAATGCTTAGATATGGTTCAGTAAGTTTCCAATCAGGTATTTTCTTGATTGGCATATGATGTCTAAAGCATTCCTACAGAGGTTTAGATAGGAGATTAATAAAGAACATGTTTGCACAAAGCTAAGTGAGCTTAAGCAAAATAAAGTAGAGTGCATCCAAGATTTTTTGCTTAGGATGCAAGCACTTATCAATCAGTTGAGTATTGTACCAGATGAGAAGTCTATGCAAGTCTGACTGATTACAGGGTGCACTCAGGTACACCTATGTAAGCTATAGATAGTCAATCCAACTAAGACTTATGAAGAGTTTTAAGACCAAGATGTTGCTCTAGAAAAGAGTGAAGGATTAAAGAGCAAGGCAAAGTAGTAGAAGGATGCTGACAATGACATTGTGGAGATGCTTACACAAAAAGATAAGATCAACACCAAGCAAGAATGCAAAACTAAGTAATGCAATACTTGTACCAAGTTTCGACATGATGACTCGGCATGTTTGGTTCAATGGTAAAATTTATCAAATGTCAATGAGCCAAGTGACAATTGATGCTCAAATGGTAAGCCACCATGTTGCAAGCACAAAGCCAAAGGTAAGAATGGTAAAGAGAAAAAAAATTCATCCAAGGTTAAGTATTTTTGTTATGGAGAAAATCATTTACGTTTTGATTGTCCGATTGGGCTAAACATTGGCCGAGCAGTTGTAGTAGAGCTTTCAGATTCAGTTGATGCCCAAGTGATTACTAGGTCAAAAGGATCAATCAAAACTTATCTAGACATGGATTCCTCGGGATTTTGCTGCCAAAATTGTAAGGGATTCAAAGGGGAAAGCACTAGTAGTAGATGTTGCGAGAAAGTATTTCTCAAAGCTCTTGTTCGAAATGATGTGAAGTATTTATAGGATCGCACCAGACATGGCAGGGGTTCTATTTAATACTTTGGTTTAGTCAGGGATGCCTAACTAAACATGTGCCATTAATAAAGTATCATGGGTGATGCCATTTAAGAATACTCACATTAATGGATAGTCGTTTGTAAAGACCATTACTTAGCATGATTGGCTAATCATATGATGTATATCATTGCACAAAGTATTTGACTAATGGTGGATTGGTTTATTGAGTACAGGAAATGACATGGATGGATGGGAGTAAACACGCTCAAGGGAATAAAGGCTAAATGCCAAAGTTTTATGATAGTGCTATGTGATGTAATAAATGGCCAAGGGTCATTACATTTTTGGATAAGGGAGAGTTCTTAAAAGCCTTCCACTTTTGACATGTAATTTTGGATGAGTACGTGAGAAAAGGAGTGACATAGAGAAAAGTATGATAAAAGGATGTTCAAGAGAAAAGTATGGAAAAGGGATGATAAAGAGATGAATATGTGACTTTGTATCAATGGCTGATGCTCTTATTGAAATATTATAAATACTTTTGGTGTGGGATCACGAGCCACACACCTCGAGGGGGGAGATTGTACCCAGTGATTGCCTCTTGTCTTTTCATGAGTTTTCGTGCATATTCGATTTTTGGTGCTATTGTATGTGTTAGAATTGCTATTCATGTTTCAGTAGAGATTTCTAAAGAATAGTCTTAGCCTTCCATTACTGAGCAAGGAGAATCCTCAAAATCTAAGGCAAGTACATTAGAACCACACACTTCATTTGAATCTAGCACAGAGCTAGCCGAGCATGGGAAATATTCAAGAATATGCAAATTAGCCTAACATTTGCTGAGTTGATGCGAATAGCTCCATATTGTTGAGACTTCTTTGCTCAAAAAATTAAAGAACCATCCAAGCAACCGAAAGAGGTGGATGCTAGTTGATGAAGAAGTACCAGTAATCACCATCAAAGTAAAGAAACAAACTATACCAAGTGTAATAGTAGATGGTGGTTCTAGACTAAACATTATTTCTAAAGAAATTGCTAAGAGGTTGAAGTTTAGGTCTTTCAAACTATCACCTTTTCGAGTATGTATGGTAGATCAACAACCAGTTGACTCAAAAGGTATTATATAGGATGTTATCTTTGTAGGTGGTGTTTATTATATGGTTAGTTTGATTGTAATTACCAGGGAGCAACATTCCTACCCAATACTATTGGAACAATCTACTTAAAAATGCAAAAGTACTCCATGATTGGAGTTCAAAAGAGATGATCATTAAAACAAATAGTCAAGATGTATACATTCTTACAAATCCTCAGAAGATTTTGAGCAGTTGTCGGCCTAAGGGATTGGAAGTCACAGATCCATTTCCTCAACATGTTGAGTCACAACAACGACTGATGGAATTACAGAATACTACCTATGGGTGAAATTGATATTTTCCAAGCAAGCATAAATTAAAGGCCAAGTAGATTGCCAAATAAAAAGATCATTTCCCGAGTAACTTCACTAAAGACATTGAAGCGGAATGAGAGCTAGCAAAGTCTGAGAATCCATTGACCATTACGTGACTTGGTATTGAAAAAATAGTATTAGAGCCAATACAAGAACTCAATCTCAAAACAGAAGACAAACCAGGTCCTGCAATGGTAGTGGTAAGTGCCAATCTTTCTTCCGAGCAACTAAGGGTCACCAAAGATCTATTTATCAGTAGCAGCAGGTACAAGGATGTTTTTGCTTGGAATTACACTAATTTGCACGAAGTTCCTCCTGAGCTATGTCAACATAAGATACCTTTAGTGCCAGATGCTAAACCAATTTGACGACATGGGTATCGAATGAATCCCAACTATGCTAAATAGGTAAAAGCCGAGTTGGATCAACTTTTGTGTCATGGCTTTATATATGCTATTGATCACAATGATTGGTTGTTTCCCATTGTGGTTGTGCCTAAAAATAATGGTAAACTCTAAGTATGTGTGGATTGTCAAAGGTTAAATGCACAGATAGTCCCTAACACGTTTCCAATACCTTTCACTGATGGGTCTTGGATAAAGTTGCAGGACATGAGATGTACCCGTTTCCTTTCATTGATGGGTCTTAGATCAAGTTGCACGACATGAGATGTACCCGTTTCCTTTCACTGATGGGATCTTGGATCAAGTTGCATGACATCAGATGTACTAATTTATGGATGGCTACAGTGGTTATAATCAAATTACTGTAGCTCTAGAGGATTAGTCTAAAACTACCTTTATTATAGAATGGGGTGCTTATGCAACTTGAGTGATGCCCTTTGGATTAAGCAATGCTCCATCAACCTTTCAGAAGTTTATGGTAGGTGCTTTTTGTTATTATCTCACTATGTTCATAGCCATTTACTTGGATGATTTATGTGTTTACTCCTCAGATAAAGATCATCTTGGCTATCTAGAAAAGGTATTTCTGAAGTGTAGGAAAGTGGGTATTTTACTCTACCCAACTAAAAGGTATTTTTTGTCCAATTGGGCATATTGCTTGTTCATCTTATTTCCAAAGATGGTATACATACCAAGCCAGTAAGATTCACGCTATACAACAAACGCCCGAGCCTGAGAATCTAACTCAATTGCATTCTTTTGTGGGTTTAATCAGCTTCTATAGATGCTTTATTAAAGATTTTGCCAACATTGCAACTCCATTGTATGAGTTGACAAAGAAAGATGCCATGTTTGAATGGACTACTGAGTTGTTGTTTTTTCCATGATTTGAAAATCCAAGAAATGGCTATACCCGTTTTAAGGCAACCAAGATGAGATGTTATTTTCCATGTGCATGTGGATGCTTCTGGGCATGCATTAGGCATTACCTTGGCTCAATCAGATGGTTAATTAGATTACCCAGTGTATTATGCTAGTCAATTATTGATACTGACTGAGTCCAACTATAGTACCACTGAGCAAGAAGCTTTGGGTATGATATTCAGTGTGAAAAAACTAAGATGGAAATCATGACAAAGAATGCAAAAGCATGAGCAGGAACATAAAGCATGCTTTCTTAAGGGAAAGGCCAATATGAAGAATGGTATATATAGGTCACCTGATTGCACTGGTTGGCACAATGCTGACAAACTTCTTAAGTTCTTTGTGTTTCCAATAAAGTTTCGAGTTCAACCCCTGCTCCTTCAGCTCTGTCACAATCTGAAATCATATTTAAAAACCAAGTCATGAGGGCAATGATAGGGCTACTGAGAGATTTCATGAATCTCCTCAATCTCATAATGTACCAAGTGCCAAAAAAAAAAACTCAATCCGTCTGTTAGCTTGCCTGGCTCAAATGCATTTCAAACTCATTGTTAACATCCTTTGACTGTTGTTTAAGTGCCGCACGAATTGGCGAATTGGGAAGACTTTTCCAGTTGTAAAGCCTCTCAACCTTGAGAAAAGTATCCTTGGAAGAGGGAATCTTTTCATTGCTTCCCAGGCTCACTAAGGAAACAGACACATATACATAGATAACCTGAAGCTTAGTATGGCCAACAAATTAAGGCTCACCTTGTTCAAAGCTACCACAAAAGGGGTATGCCGCATTTTCAACAAGTTCAAGGATTCAAGAGTCTGAGGTTCAAGCCCATGCATTATATCAATGACCAAAATCGCAATGTCACATAATCCAGATCCACGAGCCCGGAGATTAGTGAAAGATTCATGTCCTAGAGTATCAATCACAAGCAAGCCAGGGACTCTCACACTTGCATCACTCTTCAACTCTTTGGTCCTCTCTTGAATGTCTTCCATGGGAAAGTATGTAGCACCGATTTGCTGGGTAATTCCACCTGCCTCACCTTCTTGAACATTAGTTCTTCGGATACAATCTAGCAGCTTAGTCTTACCAGTATCCACATGGCCAATGACAATTATTACACTTGAAAAATTGCATGCTAGATAACTTTGATATGTTCCAAAAATTGCCACGTTTTTTGATGTTGTAGCCGTGGGAGATAACTTTGTGGTTTGTGTAGTTGAGGATGATGCAAAAAATGTAGAATACTATGTGGTGATGTGTGAGAAGCCCAATATTTACTCGGCAATCCTTTTGTGTTTTACATGGATCATCATGAATTACTTTATTTGATTAACAAGACAATTATTCAAGGGCTCCTTGTGCGTTGGACGCTTGTTCTTCAAAATTTCAATGTTAAAATTATTTATAAACCCGGGAAAATTGATGTAGGAGCTAATTGTTTGTCAAGACTACTTATCTCGGAAGATACTCAAGGAATTGCAACTAAACTTTTAGATGTTGAACTCTTTGCAGTTGACTATTGTGAACATGAATATGCCAAGTTGATGCATTATTTGCCTAAGGGTACATTTCCTAACACAAGACCTCGTGATAAAGCGTGGACAATTAGCTTTGAAGGATTGGAAATACACTTTAATTGGTGGACACCACTATTGTTAGTGTGTCGATGGTGTTCTTCATAGTTTGGGTTATGCCACATGAGTGATCAATCATTTTACAAGATGCTCACTTAGGTCCTTTAGCAGAAAATTTGCAAGGAGAGCTCATTGCTGTAAGGAAAGTATTATAGGCAGGATACATTAGGGGAGAAATGGGGTGTCAAAAGGGCCTCCAATTAGTGTTTCCTAATTTCAAGGGGTTAGTGAGAGATTTGAGGTGTACCAATGAGAGTGCTCCTTTATGGAAGCATTGGTATGTTGATGTGTGCAAAAGGCATTTATGGGTGGGTCTAGACCTTGATCTTCACTCCTAGCCATTGATCTCATCTACAATCCAAGGGATACATTCAAATTTAGGGTAGAACACTTCCAGCCATTAGATCAAGGTCTAGATCCAAAGGGATACAATTAAAGGATAAAGGGATTAAATCTAAACCTTTGAAAAAGGGAAGCATCTAATGGATGAGACCACAATAGAATGCGGGTCATTTTCAACCATCCATCCATAGATAGATCTAAGGGTAGAGAGGCAGGAAAAAGGTGCTAGAATTGAATCTAGGTGTGTGGTGTGTGATTGAGAGAATTATGGAACTAATTGAGAAATTTGTGGACCTAGATGCTCTACTGAGCTCACATGTGATGTCATTACTGGATGTAACTGGAGCCTATATATTGAGCCTATCTCTCTTGAATAAATGCTCTCTTTTGCTTCACTTGCTCAATCCTTCTTGCAACTCCAACATGTGGTATCAGAGCCTTGGTTCACTCTCCTTGAGACCTCCTTGAGTGCCATGTCATCATCTTCTCCCTCACACTCTCTTCTCCATTTTCTCCTCTTTTGAGCAGAATTTCCAAGCGCTTGTTCTCCCAATGTAGGCAACCATTCTCCAAACCCTTTCAGCCATAGATTCCCCTCATATAGCACACTTCCACTCTAGAGGGTTTCTAGAAATTGTCCTTCTACAGCCCGTACTGATACTCGCTTCATTCCACACCATTTTTGTTGATAGAGCTTGCTGGAGCCACCATTTCAAAAACGGTCTGAGGTGCAGCTAGGAGACCCTATGGGCTACCTGCTAGTGAATTTTGAGGGCAAATGGTCAAGGGAATGAGGAGAAACTAAAGAAAAACCAGTCGGATTTTTAAGAAGACATGTTTTTGGAGGTGGAGAAGATGCTATTGCCCCTGGAGGTGTGAAGCTTCATTTTGCCTGAGACTTGCACTGAGTCTTCTACTTCCAAATATCTTTAATTTCACAGCAAATTCACTATGATTCACAAAATGTTTTTAAGGCTTGGACACTCAAAGAAGAACTACAAGGATCTTATATTGCAGAATATGGACAAGATACATTAAAGAGTGTAGAGAAGGACAAAGAGCAAAGGAGTTACAATATTGGCTACACAAGAACCTGTCCAATGACAATGAGCCTCACACTATGGTAGCTTTAAAGAGAAGGAGGAAAAGGACAAGATATGTCATCAAAGGGGGGTATTTCCCCACATCTTCCACTTAGAATGTTTTTGTGTGTGTGGTCAATAAGGGTTCTCTGCCTTGGGATGTCCCCCGGTTAGTCTTATGTGTTACCTTGTTGGATCTAAGGGTATTAACACCTATTTCATTAATTTTGGACTAGTGCACTGTCCAAATTCGTTTTGTGAGATAATTTTGGATAAAGCATTTCAAAAAAAGAGGCTCTTATAAAACAAAACTTTGAGTTAAAAAGTAAGATTTTAAAAAAGCAAATTAGAAAAATTGACGTGACATGTTATTAAAACTAGAGTACATTAAAAAAAGAGGACTTCATGTTGTTAAAAGAGACAAAAAGTAAGATTTTAAAAAATCAAATTAGAAAAAAAACTAGAGTACATTTAAAAAACTACAGTACATTTAAAAAAAAGCATGACACATTTGTACAAGAAGTAGATCATATAACTCAAAGCCATATGTTGTTAAAAAACACCTTCCATTAGCTCAGCCTAGAAGATGTCATCTTTGTCTCTCTTGTCGATTACAACTTTAGATTAGAGAACTAAAAAGTCTTTGTGGAACTGTAGTTTCATTTCTTGTCTATTATAGTTACTTTAGAAAACACATAAGTCTATGGAATTAAATTTCACAATTACTTTAAATTTCTATGGATTCATTAAATTTCCATCACTTGACTATTAAGTCATTAGAGAGAGCATATGTCCTCGAAAGTGCCTACTATGGCATTGGCTTCATGAAAACAAGCAGACTTTAAACTTGCAGGCCATGCGTAACCAGGGCTGGCATCATAAATCTCCTCACAGACTCTCCTCACAACTTGTTTTGAATCTTCCGCCGACTTGTAAGCATTCAACAACTCTTCTTTTCTCTCTTGGCTTTCCTCATCTTCACCAATTTTTCAATACAGCTTCTAGCCATCGCCATATCCTGTACAAAAATTTAACTCGTTTGCATAAGAAGTACGTGATTAAAAGAAGCGAAAAAGAAAGCTAAGGATATTCACCTCTTCTGCTGAGTTCAAATCAAGCAGCCATGTGCATAACATATCCTCCTCGAATGATTTTCCCTTCATTGGTCCATACAAAAGAGATCTAAGACAGAATTTGAGTTCAGTAAATGAAGTCGGGTAGTAAGTAGTCATTGTCTTAGAGGGAAAGTGGGAGAAGGAGAGTGAGGGAGCAATAGCGAGGGATGCACAGTGAGCTGCCCCTCCTTCAAGAGTGATAGAAAGTGAGGGAAGACGTAAAGTGAAAGATGAATACAAGTTAATCAGAAGGACTAGGATGTAAGAAATAAGAGAGTGTTTGTGGAAGGACTACGATGGAAGATTACAAGTGCACTAAGGCACGATGTGTTCACTATGATAAGGATAAGGGTTGGAATAAAGTGAGAGAAGCATTGGAAATGCTCTACTTTAAGTGAGTGGAGACTGTCCAACTGAATAAAATTTTGCAGAGCATTGGGAATGCTGTACTTTAAGTAAGTGGAGCATTGGGATTTGATACTTTGCCATGAAATATATTACAAATATTACATCATCACACATTCATATCAAAATTCTCATCACAAAAGGTTATATTTCCTAATAATCACATCATCACACATTCATATCATAAAATTGTGTGCATGAAATAAATATATAAATATCATGACTAAATGCCACTTAAGTAATAAGTCAGAAATTGGTGTATAATCAACAAAAACTACATCATGATTCATACATTGCAACAAATAAATGTCACCATAATATTCATGGAATATGCTCCTCATGCATATATACAAACACAACATCATACATGCATCACGACTCTTCTGATGCTTCTAGTAGAGATTGTGGCAACTCTTCTGATGCTTCCAATGGAGGCTGTGGTGCTCTAGATGTACACTCAGTCTCTACTTCTTCTGTAGTATGTAGTGCTTTCGGAGTAGACTCAGTATCCTCTTCTTTAAATGCAAGCGGAGGCTGTGACAACTCTTCTGATGCTTCCAGTGGAGGCTGTGGTGCTGTAGTGTACACTGGGTCTCTTCTTCTTCTGTAGTGTGTAGTGCTTTCACACTAGACTCAGTCTCCTCTTCCTTAAATGCAAGCTCTGATATTGCTTCAGTTGCACGTTGTATTCTAATGGCAGTAATTAGGTCTCGAATGATTTCAGCCCTAAACAATTGTATATCCTCCTCTAAATATTTGAGCTCCAAAGAGTCTTCCGATGAGATCTATGGCTTAAGTGAGAAAATTTCTTTGAAAATCAACATGCAATTGTAGGCAACTCTCCACCCACAACTATGCCCATCTTCCTGCTCTACTACTAAACGCTTTTAAAAGTCTACCGAGTCTTTGTACTATCCTATTTCTCTGATAGCAGATACCAACTTCTCAATCGACCTGCTCATCATGACATATTTAAAAAACTTAGTGTGTCTATTACATAAGGTACATAATATAGAAGTAACAACAGATTAATAGAATAATTACATTTGCACTGAGCCATGAAAGCCTGCAATCGAGTTAACAAACCAACAATAGTTGTCTTCAAGGTCCCAAACCACCAGACCCCAATGTTCCCTACACGAATAATTAAGAACCATTATTATTTAACACAATGTTGCCAGTATAAGATGAAAATAAAGGTCGCCATGATACTTACATCTCGTGATATGCCATAAATAGGATCGCATGCCATGTAAATGTAAAGGCTGTAACCATTTACAAACATCGGCTATTGTCTTTCTGCTATCGCTAAGTATAGGAGAAAGGAGGGAATCCAAAATATACACACGGTTTCGTACGGCTCTACCAAATCGTGAGATAACTATACTGCACCAACAAATAAATGAATATTAGCTTATTAGATTTAATCAAAATATTGAATTATCAAGTAGAGAAAAAGTTTGTATCAAACCTGAGAATGGCCATCATAACGTTGTTATTAACCTCATTTGAAGCTCTAGAGAGGATTGAAATCTCCTCTCCCCCAAATTCAAGATACTGAGGTCTATGTTGAATCATAACCCTAGCATTAAAAGAGCTTCCCAATTCTTCCAATGAAGCCATGTTTATAGAGTTGAGGTCTTCTATCCCCTTTGACTCTTTGACGGCATTCATTTTGCACTCCTCTGAGCCATTATCTATTTGCCTTGTGGGAGGGTCCATAATGCCGCCCTTAATGATTGCTCGAATGGTACATGTTATAAATGCATAGAGATGCAAATCCGTATATGTTGACAGTGTGGTGTCATTTTGTATCTCAAAAATTTGACCAAGTACCAAAAAGCAATTGTAGCCCACCCTCCATCCACAATTATAGATGTGGCTATTCTCTTGATGTGATAACTGACATGTTATATACTCTATTTGTTGTGCCAAGTCACATTGCCGCATTACTGTGTCGATAGCACCTACTAACTTTCGAGCTGATCTGCACATCAAAACATATAACAACAGTGAATATGCGCATTGCATATCAATCTACATGTCAAGAAGTGACAACAAGTGTAGTCTATACTTACTCTAACACAGTGCCATGGACGGATGTCATTGAGTTGGCAAAGAAGCACTTCTTCGCAAGGACGTCCATGACTACTAGACTCCAATGTGAGCTGCATTATCAATAAAGAATAATTACTGTGTTTGAGACAATTCTAGCAATGCAATAGAAAAAACAAGTAGGGTTTGATGCTTACTTCTCATAATATGTTGTAAAAATAACTCGTGCGTCATTCATAGGAACGTGCTTCAACCACTTGCAAACATCCTCTATGGTTTCTTCTTTGTTACTAAGCACTTCCGAAATACGAGGATCGAGCATATATGAAACGCTTTGTATATTTTGTGAAAAATTTGCTATAACATTACTATATTTAAAAAAAAGTATTAGCTTCTTGGGTTTAATCAAAATAAGCAAAGTATAAAGCCAAGGAAAAGGCTGCATCAAACCTGAGGATGGTTGTAATGACTTTGACATTAACCTCTTTCTTAGGATTCAAGAGGATTGAAATCTCTTCTTCACCAAATTCAAAAAAATGAGGTTGTTGTCGAATTAACAACATAGCGGTGAATGAACTTCCAATCTGCTCCAATAGATTCATATTTTCATGACTCATCTTATTGAGAGAGTAGTCTACATCGTATTCTTCTTCACTTGCTATGTCTTCTACATCCTCCTTCTGCTATAAAAATATAAAAAAGTTATGCGATGTACACATCCCAAATAAAGGCTTAAACAAGCAGATAAGGTTTCATACATGCTTTCATTAGAGTGAGTCTCTCCTCCGCTTGGAGCAAAAATTTAAAAAGTAAGGTTTCATACATGCTTTCATTAGAGTGAGTCTCTCCTCCTCTTGGAGGAAAAATTTAAAAAGTTATGAGATTTACACATCCCAAATAAAAATAAAGGTTTAAATAATCATAGAAGTATAAAGATAGCATGATTTCATTAGACTCAGTCTCTTCTCCTCTTGGAGGAAAATATAAAAAAGTTATGAGATTTGCACATCCCAATTAAAGGCTTGAACAAGCATACAAGTATAAAGATAAGGTTTTATACATGCTGCAATGTAGTCATATTTTCAGGTTGTTTCCCAATGGTAGTAATTAGACGTTGAATACTCTCAGCCCGAAATGCTAGCAGATCGGCTTCTGTATATGATTCCATTTTGACTGGTAACTCCGAAACAAAAATCTCTCTAAGAAACAACATGCAGTTGTAGGCAACTCTCCACCCACGGCTGTGCCCATCTTTTTGCTCCATTGGTAGATGTCTTTTAAATTCTACTTGATCTTGTTGCTCCGTGGTTGTTCTGACAGCAGATACTAGCCGATATGCAGCACTGTCCATCATGACATATTAAATATATTAATATGTCATGATCATAAGATACAAAATAAGAAAGTATCAAAAATATTAAGAGAATAATTACCTTGGGGAGTTGGCATGATAGCCTTCCATTGAATTCACAAACCACAAATGGTTGAGTTCAAGGTCCCAAACGATCAGACTCCAATGTGAGCTACACGACCATAATAAAAATGATTACTGTTTTACACAAACTTGCCAAAGAAATAGTAAAAATAAGGTTAGAGTTGATACTTACACCTCATGATAAGGCATTAAGATGACTCGCACCCCATCTAAATTCAAAGGGCTTAACCAGGTACAAACATCTTCTATAGTCTTTTGAGGAGAGCTAAGAATAGAAGAAAGGAGAGCATCGAGCATGTAGACACGATGCTGCATTGCACTAGGAAGCTGAGAAATAACTACACTACACCAAGAAATAAACAAACGTTAGCTCATAGAATTGATTTGCATTTTGCACTAGGAAACTGATATATAACTACACTGTGAATAAATAAACAAATGTTAGCTCATTGAAGTAGCAACAAATAAACAAACGTTACCTAAGAATGGCCAAGATAACATTGTCATTAACCTCTTTTAAAGGATTGGAGAGGATTGAAACCTCCTCTCTACCAAAGCTCAAATACTGAGGTTCTCGTTTCAAAACGATCCTAACTTCAAATGAGCTCTCCATTTTATCCAATGCAGCTAAATTTGCAGAATGGGTTTCTGTCATAGCTTGTATTCTATGTTTGGGGTCATTCTACTTTTCCATGGTGTCTTTAAAGCTCTTGTGCTCATGGGATTCTTCAATCAAATTTAGAGGTGGTTGCATTGTTGAAGTAGAAGGGAGTGCCTCCGTATTGACTTCATCCATTTCTTCTCCCTCTATTGCCTGTAAACAAATATGAGAGATTAGATTCATTATCTTTAAATTTAAATCTTATTTAAAAAATTGTATTTAGTTGAGAAATAGAGAGTTCATACTGCTAAGTATTGTCGTAGTGGCCTTTTTTCATAACCCTGCGAGCCATAATTATCAAAGAAGGCATCATCATGTTTGTCTTCATCCACCAACCTCTCTCTGAACGGGTCATGTAAGTCCATCTTTTCATCATCATCAA